>NC_141330.1:24341324-24571324 GCF_037954235.1 Aulostomus chinensis
GTCCCCACATGCAGAGCAAATGTGCCTGCAAAGCCACTTCAATGGGACGACTGGCAAGGGATGAAAGTTTGTTGGCTTATTCAAGTGTTTATAGCATTTACGGGGAGCTGTCATGTGCATGTGATCCCCTAAAACTTTAATTATGCACCTGTTTTTATTATATTATGCCCAATCCTTCACAACTTGGATCTTGGAGTTAAATGAGAAGCAGAAACTCTCATTAGACTGTTTCAGGAATGCTGGATGTGAAGACAGCCAGACACTCATCAGATTACATTAAGTAGCTGGCACAGTCAGTGTTTCTTGCTGCAACATGGTAAACAGCTTTCTGGCAAACAGCTCTTTCACTGTTACCTCAGGCTCTGAGGGAACAAAAAGCTTCCAAAAAGTGAATTAAAAACCTCAACATGCAGCTGCACTAAGAATACCTATATCTTTATGAAAACACATACAGCATGCATGAGACATCAAACAAAAAAGCATTCACTGCTGCGGTGTAGAATTTACTCTAGAAACTCAGTTTGTAGTCTGGGGAGTAAAACTCATTAAAGCATACTTATGCTCCTACAATGTGGAGACCCACCAGAAGTGGGCCCAGAACCCCTTTTGGATCCTAACTCATAATTTAAGAAATCGGGTCATTGGCTTTAACTTCAGTGCCTCGTTGAATGGGCTGTCTTTGACCAAACAGTAGTCCTTTAAGTCAATAACTTTTCTATTAAAAGACAGAAGCCACTGGGAATAGGTTTAGAGGAAATCAAAATTAGTCTTGAGCTATGAAAAATAAGGTGTTTCAATTTTAGCCCGTGAAATACACGTTCCTCTAGTGTATTTCAACAACATTAAGCCTCATTTCCAGACCTGTCCTCTGTTGATGCTGTGACTGAGTGGCAAAGTTCTAGACCAAGGCAAAAACAGGCCACTTGGCGGACATGCTGACTGCTTGGCAAGGTTGTAGTTGACTGACTGGCATGGAGTCTTCCTGTGACACTGTCCCTGTAAGAATCAGGTAAAACAGGGCATGATGTTGTGCAGAGGGCATGAGTCAGAATCATGAGTGCTAAACCAGCTGTGGTGCTCTTTGAAACAACTGTTTCCTCTGTGTACATGCTAAACTGTAGACTTAAACCAGGGACAGCAAATTATTTTTGGTCTTTAAAGTAAATGACTGAAAACTTGAGGCAAGAAGACTGAACAGTGGAAACATTTTTTGATACTCGTTTGGATCCATTCATGGCTCAGAGCCACCAAGTGATTATTCAATTACCAGCATAAGGTATAAGTCTAACCTTTCACTTTAACTGCCTATAGGTGACACCATGACTATCCTCAACCTTTTTCATATCATAAGAGCTGAGATTCCTTCAGGCCACTGGTTCTCAGGCTAATCAGCCTCCTGGTCCAGTCTAACTGTGGCCATGACTATATTTAGACAAAAACAGCTGGGGCCCAAGCTAACAGGCTGGGATTTCTGAGTTACAGAGGCCACACACAAGCATGTAAATGCATATGCACAAACACACAGCCACAGAAATGCACATACCTGTGCAGGAACAAAAAATGGAAATTTGAATGCATGCGAATAATCAAGATGTACAGAACACTATCACACAAGCAAACATGTCATCACACCTGTATGCACTAATGTAGACATAGCCAACAAGGGACCTGCTGTAACAAACTGAAAGTGGAATATTTTCAAGATGAGCTGCCACTACTACTACTAAAGTCTAAAAAAACTGTAGAGTGCTGAACTGTAAATCTGCAGGTTATGCTATTCTACAGGAAAAATAATACCTAAAGATGGGGAGTCTTATAAAAAACAAAGACATTTGAAAAAGCTCCAATTAAAACTCAGGAAAGGAATGGTAGTTGCTTTGTATTTTAAAAGGACAAAAATAGATGTGGTCTAATTAAAATGGAGAGCTGGTTGAGGTATGTGAGTGTATGTTGTGTAGATGTCCAATAACATGTTGAGATCTGGATTCATTGGCAGTGGTGCAGGGGCTCTGACCAAGGGCCCTACTGGGAAGGCAAGTCTAAAACAAACTAAAACACCTCAAATGTGGGGCTACCTGTGGTCAGCAAAGACTTAAAAAAATCTAAATCTTGCTGTGATTGAAATATTACCAGGAGCAGCTGGTCCGAATGGTTTACACAGCGTCCCAGAATACAAGCTTGGAACCGGTACACAGTTTCCATATTTTTCACCTTTGTTATTACTCATATCCTGTACAATACTAAAAATGAGTTCACTCACTCTTTCCAAAATATAGTGACACGGACAACTGTGGGGCCTGAGGAGTCAGCAGGACGAGCTGCCACTACTACCACTAAAGGTTAAAAAGACTGTGTAGAGTGCTGAATTGCAGTGCAGGAGATGTAGAGCGAAGTGTCCATCAATGGACCACAGAGAAGGAGTAGTCACACTCATACATATTCCCTGCCACAGCTGGAACAATTCCCTTTCATTAACATTTAAAGGTTAATGGAAGTATGTTAAAAAGATAAACATAGATGGACAAACTCAAGACAATGCAAGAACCAAATAGTCAAAAAGTTTGTGAGATAATTTTGAGTAGCTTCACAAAATGCTGCCTTCTCTAGAGTTAAACCTTTCTGAATCTATTTAAAAGTCCAGAGAAAATGAAATAATCCTTTACAGGTTGACATATTTGTCTGATAGATGGAGCAGATAGCCACTGTCTTGGAAACAGGGAAGTTTCTACAAATCATTCTGTCACACCCTGCCTTAATTACCAAAGCAAACATTCTGAAATGCAAACAGTTAAAAAAAAAAGTCCCTGCCTACTATTGTCTTTCGAAATTTTCAAAAATCTTTGGAGGGAATCCGGCCGAAAACAGCGAGTAGGGAAAACTAACAGCTCATGCCTTCAGCCCTTTTTTCTTTTGTGGTGCAGATTGATTTGAAGTATTGCAGAATCCCCCATCTCTCCAGGGTCACTGACCCTGTTTGAAAATAACCAGAGTGAGTTATGGGCTGTTCTCAAATCTTCTCTTTTATCTTAAAACAAAAGAGTCACTATAGTGCCTCACAAAGCCTCAAATGAACATTATAAATCATGCATGCCCTTCACACCAAACAGTAACACCTAAGTGGCTAACTCAGGAGTGGCAAAATGTGTCATTCTACCACCTGTATTGGATTGAATAGTTGGCAACCGAAGAAAATAAGGTAAAATGAAGAAAAAAATACCCTCTAATTCCTTAGCAAATATACAGTATAACTTTGCAGACATAATTTCATTCAAGCTTGTGTTTCATTCACAGTGTATGTGATAGAGAAAAAAGAAAATAAACAGATAAGAGTAAGGGCAGTTCATTTTATATTAATCAAAATCAAGATTATTATAGATTATTATAATTGAGATTGGTCTTAAAAAATAATCAAAATGTTATTGAAATTACAATATGGCACTTGCTGTGGGAAAATGTGTCCAAATAAAATATTATGGTGCTGCAGAGACATCCCAGCAAGTTAATCCTATTATAATGTATTATAAAAAATATTGTGAATCATATTGCAATGGCACAATCAGTCAAAAAATAATTAAAATTAGATACCATTTCAAAATCTTTCAGCCATATATCAAAATTACTATTTCCTCCACTATGGCTGATTGACTGGGCAATTGTGTAAAAATGTATTAAAAACCAGCAATGACTCTTTGTCATAAGGGTTCATTTAGTTAATAGTTAATTATTACTTTCCCTCTAATCGTTAAGCATATTAATAGAGCTCGTCAGAGAACTCTTAGGACAGTGTAAAGCACTTAAAATAATCATTCATTAACCATAACTAGGGTAAAGGTTTGAATTAATTATAATATTGATTTGCACAGTCTTTAATGGCATTCAGCTGTGTCTCTGATAAAGACATTTTAGTGAGTGCTGTTTTATGCAGCTACTGTAAAGTAGAAATAATGATGCCTATGTAACTGCTTAGTGGTGCATAGTTTAAGTGAGTAGAGTATTAAAGGATTATTAAAATAAAAGTTTCCACATGTATCTTTTGATTAAGCCATCTTTTGCTTCAGCCATATTTTGAGCACACCACAAGTTCTGACTGATTCGATGTAAAATTTACCCGATCAGTAATATGGTATGTTCCGATTAGGCCTACAATGCTATGAGGTTTTTTTTGATTTGTGTACTTTGTTATGCGTGCAGACACTCTGGTCAGTGCATTGTGTGAAATTATCACAGTGATAATATTTACATACAATGATAACTTTTATTTTTTCCACCACAAATCTGTGATGACATCCATCCTCTTACTCAACCAAACATGTTAAAGCCAAGTAACAGCCTTTCTTCGCGACCACAGCTCAAGGAGTTGTGGTCAGCTGGTGTCAAAGGTGGGCCATGTGTGCATTTCTCAATCATCAGTTCTGAAAAGCCCAAATTCTTCATAGAAAGAAACAGAAATAATATCACCCTTTCTCTTACACACTCACTCACCCCTTCCTCCCATCTGGAGCACCCCTGACCCAAAACACACACACACGCACACACACACACACACGCACACACACACACACGCACACACACACACACACACACACACACACACACATTCTCAGGAGAGGGCTTCATTACACAGGGATTACTAAAAGAAATGTTTTAATCAAGTTGTGCAGACAGCTGCAGACCGCAAGGCGAGAAAATGGCAATGACGTGGTTCATCATGCGTTAAAGGAAAACACATCAAGAGGCCTGTGTGTGTGTGTGTGTGTGTGTGTGTGTGTGTGTGTGTGTGTGTGTGTGTGTGTGTGTGTGTGTGTGTGTGTGCATCTAGCTTCCTGCCTCTGTCGCACATGTCCAGCTGTGGAGGACATGCGGTTCCTTATAAGGACAAATAGAGATAAAAGACATTTGTCCAGAGACAACAGATCTCATATCACATTTTTAGCTCCAAATATTACTGTACACTTGCGTAATTCACATTGTCATGACAACAAACGCAACACTTAACAGAGGCAACATCTGCCATTTATTTTGCGTACCCCCAACCCCCAAGTTGCCTGATTACGTGAAGCATAAATTATTTATCATGGTGGGATGTAAACTATGTGTTCCTTATTATCAAAGTATTTTTGCTAAAGCAAATCAGATAGGCTTCTTCTTGGGAAGCAGTGGAGTAGTACTGAGGCCTTGTGGGGAGGAGAGGAAAGTGGAATGCACACCACAGTGATAATCCACTCAGAGTTGATAATCCATCTACCCTTCCCCATTTCCCACTGTTTTCCCTCCCTCAAGCTTCAGTTCCTCAGATGACTAATTCAAGCATTAATAGAGTCTTTCAGTCAACTGAAAACATCTACAGCTGCTCCTGAATCCACCATCTTGGCTCTGGCTTTCACAAATACATCTTACGGTATAGTTGAAATCCAATAGATATTCTTGGACTGCAAGAATATTGCCTCTTGGAAACGTTAAGAAATGTAATATACAATTTAGGGTTAAGTTAAAACCAATGTTGATATAAGCTACCAGATGACACTTGTAATCACAAGGGCAAGTGCACAGCTTCTGCAGCGAACTTAGGATGGTTATTGTAGCACTGCATGGGTGAATTCCAACAAAAAGGCTAGGCATGTAAGCTTCAATAAGTACTGAGAAGTCAATCAGTGTGCACAGGTTTTTCTCTTGGAATGATGCCATTTCCTTAATATAAAGCTCCTCAATACATCCATTGATCTGTGTCAGTCATTAAACCAAATAAAACTGTCTTAACTCCAGATGTGGGGGGGGGGGGGGGATTCTACCACGAAGTTGGCAAAAAACTTTATGGACTGTGCCACACGAAATATGATGTTTTACCTTACAGCACACAATCCTTTGCACTCCTGTGCTTTGGAGTGACAAGTGGAACATTATTACATCATATGCCATTCCAAGCCTTCAATACACACCTGTTAACACACAGAGCCTACTTGTTGCAGTGTGTGCCTTTACCCCTTCAGCTTCATTGACAATGTTTTCTTTCTGAAAACATTCCTGTTTCCTCAAGAACAGGGAAAGGCCTACAGTAGTTCATACATTGCCATGTTCAACTAAATTCACTGCACTCACAGCCTCCGAATCACAACTCAAACTCAGCATTGCCACAGCAAACACAAACTGATTCAAGGTCATTCAATTACAATTTACCGTAACAGCTTTCAATGACTTTAAACATTTCTACACAGACCTCTTGATGAGTAATACAAGTAATTACTTCATTAGGATATCAACACTAATCAGAGTTTAGTTAAAGGGCAATGCAGAAGCTGTGGGTGTGACATCATTCACAAGAGCTCTAGAATGCGTCATGTAAATGCATACTCAGAGCACAGAAATGGACTTTTCCATCCAACAGCCACTCCCAAATCAGTTTTCACTGGCCAAGATGATCATTCCAATAGAAATTGTTAATAATAATGCCTGCCAAAATGGCTAGCAGACAAATATAACAGCCACAGTCAATGTTCTCACCAGTGAATGCTATTCATGTACATTTGCTCGAATTGACTCGGGTCTCTTTGGCTCACGACTGAAGGACACTGAAAACATTTGTCCTCGTGCTTTTGGTTGTGCTTGGAGACATAGACCAGGAGCTACTTGCTATGACTAACTCTGAACAGAAGTAATGAGGCATTACAATCACACCAGAAGCCTCATGCCTCAGATGCCTCAAGCAGCCTTCATAAATCACCACATGAGCTAATCTAGAGTCTAGACTAACGGTCCAGACATAGTAATGGATTTCTCAACTTCCCATAAAAAATTCTTCAGGTAGTGCTAAAAACTGAATTAGCCATTGATGAAGTAAAAGAGTTAAAGCAATAATTAGATATCAAGGGAAAAGCAAATTTCTTTTCTATTCAGAAACATTTGCAAAGTGAGTGAGGTTTTTGTGGCCATATAACATGCACCTGTAATGCCACATGGTTTAAGAAATTATCCCTTCAGAAATAGCTGAGTGAGAAATAGGGGCTGCTAAAAATGCCACATAAAAGCTGGCGTGGGTCTGAATTATAGCCTGTAATGTGACCAACCACATAGGCTGCTGTGGGTTTGTTGCTAGGTTGGCTGGTGGGCCCCGGCCCTGGCTTGCCTCCATATGCTGCTGCTGTCAGGTGGCCCGCCATAGAGAATATTGCATGTGTGTGTGTGTGTGTGTGTGTGTGTGTGTGTGTGTGTGTGTGTGTGTGCGTGTGTGGAAGAAAGTGAGGCTAGATTTGGGGACTTCTAAAATCCCCTTCCTACTGCCACCCCCATCAAACTTTTTTTCCTTCGCACTGGCACTGATTATATCTGGGATAACAGGTTTAACAACCAGACCAACTGTGACTCTCTGTGAAGTTGGCAGTTCCATACGTTGCCTTTCATTATGGAGTGCAGCCTGATGCCTCTCAACTGCACTTTAATTCACTGGGAGTGAAAGTTCATTTCAAAGGATTTTGGGTTTTTTGCAAACTCAATGACTGCATGCTCAGTGGTAGCCTACAGTGCCCACACACACGAAGAATGAACTGTACCACCGAAGTGCCAGAAATTTTAAGAATGCGGTACTGAGTTATCTGAATTGAGTAGAACATTGTATAATATGTAAATTTATCAGAACTGATAGCACTTACGCGTCTCAGTGCCTAAGATTGAACATCAACCCAAATGTATGATATTATCGATGTATAAAATAGCCTTTTAATTTGTAGGCCATCATTTAATCTGAGTTGGTGATGATCCTTGAAGAAACCTTATCTTGTCTCAGTCAAGCACCAACAGTAAGAAACTCAAAACCTCTACACCTGATTCTCCACTCAACCTTAAGATGTGACAGTGATCAAGTAGGTTCATGCTTATACTCACTTTCAGTTAAATATTAGCCATGCTGATGCCAAGACACAATGTCAGGCCTTATCAGTCCAGTCAATCAACTTGATTATAGTTTGGACAATCAACTGACAAGTTTCAGCTGGCTGTGTACTTTCTGCCTCTTAAGTTTGTTTCAACAGAGACAAACAACATAGATTTCAATGTAGCTTTTGATGTCATTTTAACTGTTTGAAAGGAGAAGGTTGAAATACAAATTAGTTTAGATGTCAATATAATGGCAGTTATGGCAAAGTTCATGAAGAATGTTGCACGCTCACCCCAGATCAATCAAGAAATCTTATTCCATATCTTCAACTGATTTAAAAGGATATTTTTGTCATAGGATTGCCACTATATCAGTTGCATGTCTTTTATTCAAATTTTACAAAAATGGGGGATTACAAGGTCAGTCTCTAATTGCTCAGGAGCACTCCTCTTCAGTTTGCTTAAAAACTGAGGAAACAAAGACATTTCAGCATAATTGGATACATCCAAGGTCTCTCCCACATTAACAACTGCCCAGTTAAAGCCAAAGCTGGCAGAAATAAGATGTCAAGGCAATGTACTTTCCCCAGTGAAAGCCCCTGGCTGCCCACTGTGAGAAGCAGGAGCCTTTGTGGTGAGACTGAAGGAAACATGAGCTGTAGACTAAGGGCCAACTCATCAGCAGAGGTGCTGTGTCTTCAAAGATGTCCAGTGGCTCTCCAAATCCCCCATGATCACCTGGCAACTGTACATACTTGCTTAACTATGATTTTGGTTACACAATGATGAGTGTGTGTGTGTGTGTGTGTGTGTCTTTGCGTGTGTGTGTGTGTTTGAGTCAGAGAGGAAACTTACTGTACGTCTGAGTAAAAATCGAAGTTAGAGAAGAAACAGAGAAACAGACAAGACAGACAGAAGATGTGTGCAATGACATCATCTTCTGTTCTTCCTCACTCCAAATGCCCTCCACTCAGCTTAATCACCATTCAGTTGCACTGTAATATGTATATGACTAATCTACAGCTACCTTCCAAAACAGTAATGGAAAAGCCAATCCAAGAATCTGCACAGCAAAGTTAGTGACGCTTGAAAAAGTCTCCAGAGAGACTCTTTTCCTCCACTCATTCTCTCACCTACCTCTCATTCCCCCACTTTCACCAACTTACACTTGTGTCATACAGCTGACATTTTTGAAAAGTGTCTATAGCTCTGCTCTGTGGTAGGGCAGAGTGACAGAGTATCCTGGATAGGGAAGTGTTTTTGAAACTCAGTGCTGACAATCACTCCTAAAACAAATATAAAAATACTATGAAATTAAACGCTACCATGTAGTGGGGTATATCTTTTGGTCGACTCAGTTTTCACTTCAGTAAAAACAACTGCAATTGGGAATCATTCATCCAACCATGTTCTATACCCCTTATCCGTTAAGGGCTGCGCGGGCACATACTTTTTTTACCCTTATATGTAATTAATTACAATTCCTTTCAGGATGAAATTACTTTGAATAATTTAAGATCTGAACTTATCCTTGGAAAACACTGTCCATCATGGACAATTTTTGTTTGTTATTTTTGTTTTTAAACCATACAAAGACAAGACAGCCACTTTGTGACAGCAAGCCTCAGTCACAACAATATGAGAGTTATCTGTTAAGAAGACAGCACAGTTATTGCTGTTCAGGCATTATTACCAATCCTTTCAATTTGTCTTAGTTTTAGTCTAACTCTTTGCAAACTTGCCTTTCACCAATCCTCCAAAAATACTGACAAGTTGTGTTGATGAGATTTTGACTGCAGATGCAAACAGGTGAGAAGCCAAGGCACTGATACCTCCTACTAAGACAGAAAAGGGTCAATCACAAGCCATTTCAAACCGGGCAAATTCAGAATTCATTATCCTGCACACTGACACCCTGTCTGTTAATCATCCGGTGGAAATGGCCGAAACAAAAAGGCAACCGTGAAAATGAAGGATGCTTCTAGCCTGGCCTCATGTCAGAAACATCTATCTAAACCTGGAGATGAAGAAAATGAGACAACATGTAAATCATCACATCAGAGGCTAAATAATTATCTTAAGTATAATGTATGCACCTTATTTTGAAGTATGATTGCAATGCAATAATCATGGGATCATGGAATCTAAGATCTATTCCTATTTACATCAAGATAACACGACAGCGGACATTGCTGTAATCCATCAAAGTCCTGTATATAACAAAGAATACAAGAACACTTTCTTGATGTGTCAAGTAGACTCTGCAAGAGCTTGTCAGTGTTATTTTTAAGGGCTAGTCCAATCTAAAAACAGCTGCAGGAGGGCACAGATTTGGAAAGCTCTCTGGAGGAGAAATATCAAGTGATTGTCAGAAAGAAAAATACCATCCCTTTGACATCTGAATCCTGCATTTGATGTAGGCAGGGAAGAAAATGGGGGTTCTGAGATCAAACAAGCATCTAACAGTCCTATATTGGGAGCAGGGAGCACAGTGAATCAGGTTCAGGCACAGACACACTCCCACAGTGCTTTGAATGAAGGCCTTGTGGTTCCCTATGTGACCGGCTAACCACTGTGCAGTAGATACAATGACTGGCTGGAGAAGACGTCAGGAAAAGTCAAAACCATCTGCAGTTCTTTGACATGTTTACATCTCAACTAATGGGGGGAAATCGGTTCCCAAGCCGGTGCTCTTGCACTGGTTTTTTCAGCTTCAACAGGCACTTTGATAGCAAGGTGTGAGAGGGCACAGGTTCAGTTAAGTGAGAGTGGTATGTGGTTGTGCGCACGTGGATGTGTGTGGGTACATACATACGTAAAAGGGAGAGTGTGTGTTTATAAGACAATTACTGATGAACTGAATGATTTTACCAACAAATCTCAGTAATTCAAGGATAGACAGACTCATTCATTTGTTGCTACCTCAACCAAATAAGCTACAAAGTTGTTCATTATGTTTCAGACAGATGTATGACGATACAAAAGCTATTAATGCACTCTGCATTACATGCCTATGCTTGACATATCAATACAAAGTATCAATGAGTAATGACAGAGGTGTGACTCAATAGTGATCAGCCTACATAGAATTACTGTACCACCTGTCTCTCGAGTTCCCCTCCTGATGTCCAGTATATAGCAAGTGTCAAGTCATTTTATAGCTGCCCAGCTCCAACTTTAACGTTCTGATTCACTTTCACCCCTCCCATTATTTGTTGTTGTTTTTTTAATCCAGCAAACACTTGTTTTCAGAGGATAAAAAGCTCTGCAAATATACTGTGTACCCCCTGCTTGGCAACAAATAGACAAATGGAGCAATCAACTTGCACCTATCCCTTCATCGCTATCCAAGCTGCTGACTGCTCCTGTGCAAAGTATTTGTGTTCACTGTGGGTGTATATTCATTAGGGATGGGTAAGATGAAAAGGAAGCAATTAAAAGAGTATCCAAAAAAATAAATGAATGGAGAAAACATATGTAGAATAAAACAGCCCCACAATAACTCCTCCCTATATGAATAAGGGTGAATTTATTGATCTGTTAAGGTATTCAAGTGGTCAGGCAATAAATTCATGCTTATTCCTCTCCTATCCCTCATGTACTTTCTGTCTCTTCCCAACTCCTGGGATTTTGTCATCATCAAATAAGTTTAAGTATGAGAAGTTAGACAGGTGGATAAGGCAGTGATTAAACTCTTCACTCTGTTTTGATTAGAGTAAGAAAGGAGGGCATCCAACAAATGTGTGGATCAGTCAATAGTTTAAAAGCAGAAAGACAACACAATAATTTACATTTTTTAATGAATTAAGGATTGTTTAACAGTTTTTTAAATATTGAAGTGATATTCATACAATTAATATTCAAATTAACCCTCATGTACCTTCTTCAGTACTTCAGGGTAGCCCCAAAAGTGCACATACCCAGTTTGAGAAACACTTTCTCTTTAAAACAGATATTAGGGGCGAGAGGATGCCACCATTTCACAATTCAATACGATATTCTGTCTGGATCATATTAAGTAAGACACCTTCTTAGAAGTTGGCAAATATAAAAAAACACTACAAACTCACCAGTATGTAGGCATCTGGATCAGCTTTCCATACAGTGCAGTACTGAAGGAGGGGATGATGGGAATGAGAGGCCGGGAAACCCCTGCACTGTCCTGACATGTCAAGCCTGCCTGGAACCCAAAAACCTGGAAGAAAGGAAAGGAGCAGAAGAAATGTTGGAGTGGAGTCAAGGGAAGAGGAAGGAAGAAGAAAAACAGAAATGAGAATTTAACATTGCATAAATACAACTACCCAATTCACACATAAAAAAAAAATGTTGTGTCTAATTGCTTTCACACAGCTTCCTAAACTAACAAACAAACACAGAAGTTCAAAGCCTTCTTCTTTGTTCTCTGATCTGAATCACCACTAAACTGATGAGCTTATCTGTCTTCAGCTCAGATGCTGTTAAATTTTGCACATTTACAGGCCGTGGCTGTTAAAGAGGCAGAGAAAGACTAATCTTATCTTACCGTTTACTGCACAAACAGTAACCAGCCGGGGAGATATTGTTCTTTGTGCTAAACCCTCACAAAAAGTCCACATATGCTTTAGAAAACTACAGACAGGCAGGTTTTTCTACCCTTATACATGACTAATTTATGGTATCATTGATCACATGACAGAGTTGACATGCAAGTTGCATTGTGGTTTAATGAGGCTACACACTACTATGGGTTCAATACACTGACTGAAAATTTTGCAGGTAGTTTGAACTGTTAAGTAGCCCAGACAGGTTTACTTACTGGAAGTGCAGACTGAACTGCAATAGCCAAGTACAGAAAAAGAGGACAAAAAAAAAACCACTGACTTGCTATGTTAAAAATGACAAGAAATAACACGAACACCTTCTGGAAAATAAAAGCACAGTCAACACATTTTATATCAATTACACTGATTGACTTCATTAATGTACACATAGTGTGCCATTTATTGGAAAAATGGTGGTGAAGTCCTTTTTAAAACTGGAGGTACTCGAGGACGGCTGGGCGCAGCTGTTCCTCCTGCAGCAGCTCTAACTACAAAGCAGAATTCATTCAATTGCTGCAGGACAAGTAAACTACTTTCTTTGGGAATGGAGGAAAACTCTAAACAAACCAGCCATGATTATTGATTTATTTAAGACATAGAGCCTATGGATATAATACACTTTTAGTAGAATTCCTGCTGTGTTCTGAGACTGCAAGATGCAGAGGTTGACATAACAAAAATCCCACATTTTGCAAAAATTCCTGGACTGTTCTCATTATCCGGAAAACCCATGTTTCAGTCTATCCGTTTCTGTGGCCTCTTGGTGGACAATCATGGCAACCTGGGTACTTGTCTACAAGCAAGGAAACAGGATAATGGTTGACCACTACCCTCAAGACAGACACTTTAGCCTCTGACAGCCAATGTCAATAAAACACAGATTAAGATAAGACTTAGCTTATACCCATTTCAAATCACTTCCTGAATTGGGTGAATTGCAGCCAGAATGACCTCCACCCTGTCATGATCCCACTGCCAAAATCCAGAAGCAGGATAGGTACCTTAGCTGATACAGATGCTCATTGGCTGATAGATCAGAATGATCCATGTTCATTGGTCAGTTAACTGTTAACCCTGCAGTGACCCTGTGATAAGAACTACCAGCATGATGTTCAGCAAACATCCTGCCTTAAAACAACACTTCCAGGGCATACCAGGCCAGACTAGGCCACACCAGATTACTCTAGTTACATTATCCAGACTTCCTAAAAGCTGGATTTGCTTAATATGCTCAAACTTTTTTTTTTTTTAAAGAATATACTCAGAATTGCTAATGATATTATCTACTAAAAGTGCTGATCAACTGTTGTAGGTTATCCTGCTTCATTAAAAATGTGTGATTCCCTTAAATTGGATGTTTAAGTTTCTCTGTGGACAAAGACGTAACCACAGAGTTTGACTTAATTATGGTGTCGGTTTTCACATCCATCAGCTGGCATAGGAATTAGTTAAACAAGTGCTATGTTGAGTATAATTAGTGACATCACAGCTAGTTTGGTGCAGAAATATTGTGAAGAGAGTTTTTAATGAAGAAGCAAATGCTTTCTTCAGCAGCCAAAAGGTGTGCATATTTGAACATTTTGAATGAGCAGGAAGAGAAATTTTATTAATTTTGACCAAAAGAAGCTGTTTTTATACATAGCTGAAGAGGATGTTCAACATTCTAGTGACCAGTGATATATGAATAGTGATTATGCCAGGGTATTCTTTAAACAGATTTTGCTGACTGAACACACTCATGATTGTCTGAACAGTCAGCTGGGACCTGACAGCAGACCTTCTAACAGAATCTAAATATACTGAACACCCATTAACAGAAATTTCCTTTGATTAGGAACCCTACACAAGTATGAGTCACAAAGCCTTACACTGATGTTATTACGAACTGTCCAAGTACCATTAAAATGTATTTACTGAACTTCAGATTACCTATTAAAAGTGCAAAACCAACAAAATATGGGGGGCATGTCAAAGCATCACATTACAAGCCTTTTGCATCCCATCAATTTGGTCAGTCAAAACCATGAAGTAGACCAGAGCTGGACTGTAGTTCATCAGGAAGCTCCATGCTGAGATTTTTATGACCAGAAGAAGAGGAGTCATCAAGGTCATTAAAAGGGTCATTAGGGTCATGTCAGAGTAAAGTTTCAAGTGCAGCCATGCGTTTCACCTGTCAACACTGGGCTGCAATACATAAAAACCTAGTTAAAAAAAAAAAGAACTGAAAAAAATAATATAAGAAAAGTCAAGGTGGGCGATATGTTTCATCTGAATCAGTGCTACAGAGTGGAATATTATCTCTCTCACCTTGAGGTAGAAGTGTGCATAGCAATGATGTAGCAGGTTGTCAGAAGGCTGGCTGAGGCTGCTGACAGTGTTGACCAGTTCTGGAGCATACATGGGCACTGAGTGTTCAACATTCACCCTCTCCACTTGGAGCTGCACTGAAGGTAGGGGACGCACTGGCTGAAACACGGATACGTTGACAGGTCCTGGTGGACCCTGGAAGGTTGAAGTCAAAGCAGAAAATTATATCAAACTGGGTTTTCATATCACATATATTCCTCATAGTGTAGTAGCAACTTCAGCCACAACTGTGTAACTCTAGTCAGGCACTTTCTGACAACATTTGATTACATTGAAATAGGTGACAGGGATTCTGATAGTCTTCTATGATAAAATCTCCCGATCAGCAATACTATTGCACACAATTGCTATTGGCTGTTTGTTGCTGTAAATCCAACCACCATACAAAACAAAAGTGCTCCAGGGCACCAGGGGGTGGTTATAAATGCCAAATATAGAAAAAAAAAGGCTACTTACCTCTCTATTGCTATGGACTGTATATATTTATGGTGCTTAATACAACTTGTCGTTCCCACTTCCAAAATCCAACTGTCTTGTCCATGTCTCTTCAATAAACTTCAGTACAACAATTCCTCTGGTGCCTAGAGCACTTCTGTTGTGGTGACTGGATTTGCAGCATTTCTACTCTGCATTCGTTTTGGGGTTTGTCTATTTTTTACCTTAATGACTTTCCAAAAAGAAATGTTTTGGGTCGTTGCAGCACATCCATTCATTTGGTAGTGTCATGTGAATTTGCAGCATGCTTCAACACTGCAAATGAGTTTCAAAAAATGTTTTGATTTTTTAAATTAGCTTGTTTTTTTGTCTCTGTATGCATTTACATAAATTGCAGCGCTTTTGCACCTCTCAGCCACTGTAGTTGTGACTTGTGAGAATTTGAATATATCAATTTGTCCAGCTCAACCACAACAAGCTACCCCCTCAGGCTTACAAACCAGTAAGAATTTGATCCAGTTTGCTACAATATGTCTGACTAGAAAAACCAAGAACATAAATTTGCATCACCCCTCTCTGCTCAGTTCTGTGTGAAGCAGAAGAGTAACCCATAAACACCACATTACTCCTAGTAGTGGTGCATCGAACAAAGAATTGCACATGATAAAAAAAAAAACAGGAAAATTGATAGAATCAATCGTTTTGGGTGCGTACAGAACCAAAGGTTATAGAATGCTATTCAAACTGACAATAAAGAAAAGATTGGCTATTTTTGCATGGATTTATAATTGTAGGTGTGCTTACTTTACGTCCCATGATGACAGGCATTAGTGTGTGAAGGAGGTTGAACTCAGCCATAGAAATAGTGACTGAGACTTGGAGTAGAGTGAGACAAGTGAGTCTGGTTGGGATGAATTCCTCCAGGCTTGATATCTCTTCTGGAGTGGCTGGACCATGGCTCTCCTCAATGATTTCTGTCGTTACAACAGAATGAAACAAATATCATTGACAGCAACTACCGTCGTCGTCGTCCTCCGCTTTATCCAGTTGGTCTGGGTTGCAGGGGCAGCAGCCTCAGGAAGGAAGCCCAGACTGCCATCTCCCTCACCACTTCCACCAGCTCTTCCGGGGGAATCGCGAGGTGTTCCCAGGCCAGCCGAGAGATGTAATCCCTCCAGCGTGTCCTGGGTCGGCCTCGGGGCCTCCTCCCAGTTGGGCATGCCTGGAACACCTCCCGAGGAAGGCATCCTCACCAGATGCCCGAACCACCTCAACTGACTCCTCTTGACATGGAGGAGCAGCGGCTCTACTCTGAGTCCCTCCCGAATGACTGAGCTTCTCGCCCTGTCTCTAAGGGAGAGCCCAGTCACCCTGCGGAGGAAACTCATTTCGGCCGCTTGTATTCGCGATCTTGTTCTTTCAGTCATTACCCAAAGCTCATGACCATAGGTGAGGGTTGGAACGTAGATCGACCGTTAAATCGAGAGCCTCGCCTTTTGTCTTAGTTCCCTCTTCACCACAACGGACTGGTTTAGCACCCGCATCACTGCGGATGCCGCCCCAATCCGCCTGTCAATCTCCCGCTCCATCCTACCCTCACTCGTGAACAAGACCCCAAGATACTTAAACTCCTCCACCTGAGGTAGAACCAACCAACTCCAACCTGGAGTGGGCAAACCCCCCTTTTCCGGCTGAGGACCATGGCCTCAGACTTGGAGGTGCTGATTCTCATCCCAGCCGCTTTACATTCAGCTGCGAACTGTCCCAGCAAGAGCTGGAGGTCGTGGCCTGATGAAGCTAAGAGGACCACGTCATCCTCAAAGAGCAGAGACGACACCCTCCCGTCACCAACTATCATTTATCAAAATGGTGTGTAGTAAAGGAAAAGGGTGAAGTTTAGAATTTGATATAGAGTAAGGGATCAGGGAAAGCTTAAGTCAGAGGTTACCTGTTAAGAGCACAAACAGTAATTATTTTGTGTGTGTGTGTGTGTGTGTGTGTGTGTGTGTGTGTGTGTGTGTGTGTGTGTGTGTGTGTGTGTTTGTGTGGCTCTCCACCATACCAGTAGCATGAAAACAATAAAAAAAAGGTCTTTCCAAATAAAACCCTCCATCTTATACACAAAACAAACATGCATTAAAAAAATACTAGCAATTCCAAGTTGTATTCATTACAGCTGCTGTTTCCTAGTAGCTTTCTTTTTTGACTCCCTCATAACTACTCATTCAATCAATAACAAGAAACATCCAGGAAGACAATGAAGCAAACCAATTCAACATGGAAGTGAGGCTCACAAGGTCAGCACTCATCAAAGTATGGAGTGACCAGAGCACTGATCCACTTAACTGTGTCCAGGGCCTGGGGTGGACTTAAACCTGAGCCTTCCTTTTCTGAACGGCCTTGGCTCTGATTCCAGGAAATGGGTTTGTTACAGTTCAGAAAAGATTCTGTTGGGCTGTATTCCCAGCTCTGAGGTGGGCTCACCACCTGATCCCAATACAGTTTAGCTCTTTGGCCTACCGCAGCAACCCCCATCAACTTAATTCAACAGCATTCAAATTACAAAAACATGCAGCTTGCATGGTAAACAAGTTTAGGGTTCCAAACACTACACCACGTATCTATTTTAAGCACACAGATTAGCTGTAAAATATGATCAAATAAGTGTACGCACAAACATTCAGAAAAATAACACAAACCATTATGGTCTAAAAACACACTGTATTTTCTTGATCCACTGAACTGATCGACTTCTGAATGTCTTGCCACTTTGTTCTCTCTATTGTTCCTTAGCAACATACAAACTAGGCCTTCGGACAAATCATTCGAAGTCATTTGCAAGTTGGAAAATCTAGCTCTAAACAGGGCAATGTGTTATAAACCAGACAGAGAGCCACTGTTAATTTGGCCCAAGTAAGTTTGGGGTAATTTTTCCTGAATTGGCCCCTTCTAACATAGCCATTTTTGCAGAAGGGCCATGTCTTTGACCTCCTGACAAGAACATCTCATCTGGCAAGCATACAAACACTCCGAAATTTCCTCTCTATTGCTCTCATGAATCAAAGGGTGGACTTGATCATTTACAGATATTTACAGACTACACCAAGAGAGTCAGAGGGCGACATGAATCAGAGCTAGGATCAGCTTTGCCCAGTTAAACTGTACTATAACAGCAGTGATAACATGTTTCAACCTGTTCTTTGGAGATTACTGGACTCTGATCTTTTTCTTTAACTTTTTCTGTATTTGGCACAGATGGTAGCCTAACAAAAAAAACATTGTTTGATTAAGGAGAGGAGAGGAAGCTTAATTTAAGGAAAGTTATGTTTGTGTCAAAAATGTTTCTTCCTTTATCTAAACTTCATAATTTTTCAATCCAAACGTATGATCAAATCATATTGACCCTGACTGCCAGAGATTAGACACATAAACAGGGGAAAGAACACGCTGCCCTTCTCATTTCTAGTAAAAAGCCTTAGTAATAACCCCATCATCTATTATCTATCACAGATGCTGAAACAACCGAAACCAACGGATGTTATACTTTCACAAAAATGAGTTATTGCAAGAGATATTACACACAGACACACATTCCATACTCTTTCACAACATTGTAGGAATGAGCTCATCAATAGCCGTGTGGTGCTGATCACTAACAAAGGTGTTTGGCTCAACCTCCTTCATGTAGTCCAAAAGGTCATTACTTTCATGTACAGCTATGTGGTGAAAGAGGGGTTGCGCAATGAAATAGAAATGTGATGAGAAAAGAATACTGTACAGTTTCTGGTCACTGGCAGAAAAGAGCAGAACAGAAATTGAACAGTATTGCATCAGTTGAGAGTAGGGAACAGAATGAACACTTAGTAGTAAGCAGACCAGCCCAATAAAATAGATGAAGCAACTGTGGTGATGTCTGACCTCGCTGTGGTTTGCAGTAAGGCTCGTACTCATGGTCCATGGCACAAGTTACCATTTTGAGGATTCGGTGGACGGCGCTACTGTGCAACCTGATGTCCAGGGGTCCAACCACAAGCCTTTTGATGGATGTCTCTTGAACAGAAGGCTCTATCTCTTCCATATTCACAACCGAGAAGTCTTGAGAGCCTATAGACAAACACACAAATGTAACAGAGTACTCAGTACTTTCTGTGATGAAGAAAAGTCCTGATATTTTTCATCCTAAAATTAAATGAGAAATGAATGTCAGTTGACCGTTCAGATCTGACAGATAACTACGTGAGTTTTAGACACACTTTTCCAAGTAACAATCTCAATAATCCCATACTCATGTAAGCGTTAAGAACAGACGATCTAGTGTGCCATTTCTTGATTAAGTACTTTACAAAAACAGGATCCCCTCATACGTTGAGCAAAAACACAACTATGTTGTGTGGCGGTTAGTAGGGATTTGGTCCAGCAGAAATCAGCTCCCACAGCGTGAACCACTCGAATGATGAGTATTCCAAATGTCCACTTCTCTCACACAGCTGTCCCTTCATTCTCCGCAGGCCTCAGTTCCAGAGGTCCACTTAAAAGACTCAGCTCCCCAGCAATAAAAAGGGAGAAATTAAAAATAAAAGGACGGATGAATGGCAGAGGGGGAGGAAGAGGACAAGGGGTCAAAACTTGCTTTATTCCCATTACATTCCACCACTTCACTAAACATTCTTTCAGCCCAGAAGTCAGGACTGACTTATATGATGAATTGCCATTTTTTAAGCTGAAAAGTTTAGCGTATGGGGAAGAAATTCCCACTGAATTTGGAGATTTATAAACGGTAACGGGCAATGCCACTTCCTCTTCCCTTCTTCACTGAGATTTAGCTGTGAAGGATTAGGCCTAATATCAACCATATGGCTGCAGTTACAACAGCCAGTGAAATGACGAGGAGGTCGAATATAGGCAGGATTTAGGTGATTTAAAATTTTTCTCCCTTTCCCAAGATTAAAAAAAGGTTTTAATCTACAGCATTAGTCTAATGGGAAGTCAATGGTGAGTGTGACCTGGGCCAGTTAGTATTTCAGTTGACTCAGAGTTTATGTTAGTCCTGTGGCAATAGAGACTAATTTGTTTGGTTGACACTGGATCTCGTCCGTGTGCAAGGAGGAGAGAAACTGACAGAAGAGAAGCATTCCATTTGGCAAGGGTAACCACAGTCGTCCCACAGGAGAACGAGACACTTATCTCACTGTCAAATATTACTTTGACAGCTCAAGATGACAGTATCAATGTTTGTTTTAATTTAGATTACTATCTGTAGCTGACAGTAATAGGAAATAACAATAGCTTAGTCAAAGTGAGGGAAAAACACGAGGTCGAAAAACGCAGGTGACTCCTGATCAAATTAATTATCGGCTCACATTGTTTAATCAGTTCAACCGGATCTTATTTTCAGAGCAGACATGGAATGCATCATTAGAAATTCAGAAAGATAATCATCAGTGCAACTAGATAATCATCCAGTTCAAAAATACCTCCCATGATGTACACACTTGACTTTCACCAGGCATACAGCTCATTGAACCTTTGCCACAGTCACACAGACACACACACAGACTTATTTTTTGTATTTTTTTTCAAAGCAGCATCATCATCATACTTATAAATCACACACAATCAGCAGCTTTCTGGTAGGTTCGAAAAAATGCTCAGCAGTTGCACAATGAAGCATAGAAACATTTGTGGGCCAAATATAACATTTCAATTTGAGAGGAGAATATTTTATCTCTTAATGGGAACTTCAAATCTTTCAGACTTGAATAAACATTCTTAAGTGCAGCAGCTAAAGAATGAGGAGTCCTGTCTGTTTCTAAGCATCTGTTGGTAAGAGTGACACCTAATTAGGCAAGAGGGGCCTATTCACTTTCTCAACAGCTTACAGGTAGAAAGACAGGGGGAAACAGTGTTTCAACAAGCAGCAGGGAGAAACTCAAATATGTGTCAGCAGACTAAACACTTCTGACAGTTGCCCTCCAGGTAAGTTTGGGGTGAGAGAGAGGACAGGAAGGGTCAAGGACCAGGTGGCCGTGACTCAAACAAGACAAGCTCTTTCTTCAAATCTCCAGGGGACTTGTTTGACAGAGAGGAGAGAATGGGGAGAGAAAGAGACAGAGAGAAAGAGATGGAAGATTACAAGACAGATAGGAAGAAAGGGAAAACAAGGCAGAGGAAAAGAGAACATGACAGGTATAAAGAAAAAGAGAAAAAAGGTGGCAAGGTGAGCAAACAAGCTCCGTGAGGACGAATGCATCAGACAATACCTTTGCTGCTGCTGTTCTCCATTGTGTAGAGATAATCCATGTAGAAAGCACCAAAGCGCTGCATGCCTGCTATCTCTGTGTAGGTCTCCTGTCAAACAAAAGTAGAGTCAGATAAACATAGCAGTAAGGAAGCAAACAAGCTGATAGCCTTCAAGAGTGGCAAAGACTGGGGTCATCATGCATACAAAAAGCCAGGCTTAAATCCGAAATTTTTTTTGAGAGGTCAATCTTTCAATTAGAAAGGTTTTTACTGACCAACAGTAAGATTAATATTTGGAAGGATTTCCCAAGACTTGCCACAAAAGAATTTGAGATACTGATGATAGCTGGAGGATGAATAGAACTGCAAAAATTTATTATTAAACATTTAAATGAGAAACATTCACACATTTGGATGATTGATGCTGAACATGTATTATGGCATATGAATTACACAACATTAGAAATAATGTCGTGAAAGTCCGTTTCTGTCCTTTTTCTAGGGCTTCAAGGGAGCTATAGCCTATGTAGGCACATATTAGGCAAGAGGCAGTATTTACCCTAGACCCTAGTTTATCACACAGCTAACATATACACATAAAGTCACATTCACACTCAATGGCAATTCAGAGTAAGAATGGAACCCAAGGGTGCATGTTTTTTCTACCATGGTAGACCACCTAGAGAAAAGCAGAGCCCTCACAAGAAACAGGAACAACAGCAATCATTGAAGCATATTGCCCCCCCCCATGGCATATATACAATATTAATAACTAACTATGGACTTTTATTTTAAAGACATGTTGAGCAATGCCCCATCATAGAAAATATTTAAACATTGCATTTCCAAATGTGCACATTAATGCATGCAAACCATGCACCCACACACACCCACGCGCGCACAAACACACACACACATGCACGCACGCACGCGCGCACACACACACACACACACACACACACACACACACACACACACACACACACACACACACACACACACACACACAATTAACTTGGCATCCCCACCCAAGACCACTTCTTCTCCAAACAGAGATTTCAATGGGCCTTATCAGAGAAGCAGGTTAATGAGTAAAATTTATTAGGGGACCTCTGATGGTTCAAGCATGCTTTTGGATCAAAGCCATTGGCTAGTTTCAAAACCGCTAATGAATTAACACGAAAACCTTTGACTCTTAAACTTGCAAGCGCGAATAGATGGATGGATGTCCAAACAATTGCTTAACTGAGGGTCAAGAACATTTCTGAGCAGCGTCAACACTAGTGCTCTGATGGCAGATTAAGGGAGCTGTGAGTTATCACGGATAATGGCTTCAACACTACTAGTAAGATAGCAGGGCATTCCTCTACTGAAGCCAGCAACTGGATGCCTGACTCATTATATTAAATGGTAAGAAATTAAAGGCAAAATGAACAGCATTTATTTAAACAAGACCTTGCTGAAGTCAAAAAGGAGAAAACACTGGATTTACCAAGTATAACTACGTATTATGAAAACAGCTGTCATTGCAGCAAAGGAAATTCTGGGTGAGGAGTAATAATATCCGAATCTTGTTTGATGATGCAAAAAAAAAAAAAAAGAACTAAATTAGCAAAGTAATTTGTATGTTTGCTTTAGCAAGGTAAACATGAGCCATAGCCACACTAATGTGTATAAAGAAGTAATCTTTGTTCTCTCTTTTGCCAGTATGGACATTCAGTGAATCCTTTATATTTTGGAAAATACAAAACCTTGTGTCTTGTGAAATTTCATCTGTTATGACCATCTAAGTACTACAGCTATTTTGTTTGGTAAGGTCTCAGTCAATATGAAAATGATCAATTAAACAGCATGAATGCATGTTTTTTTGTTACTAGTTGAATGAGTGTGTTACTGTTTAGGCCTGTCAGCTCAGCTTATAACTGATTGCTTAATTTCTACCATATGGTTTCAGCGTCTGGGTTCAGTTCTGTGGGTGAATGCTTAGTGGTTTATCTTGTGAAAAAAATATTGCTGATTGTGAATAAATATATCACAAACATGAAGTAATGCTTGCTGAACTTGACATAGATGCTCTCTGAAGGCCTCAATTGGAAATTAACAGTTTTTGACTGCAAAGGCCACATTTTCAACAACTGAAAACAGATTTTTCTCCAAAACAAAATTCTTTCCATTTTTTTTTTTAAAAGCTACTGAACCTAAATACTGCATGTTTATTCTAAAACCATTAAACTGGACACTCGCAAACAGATATGGAACATTAGTCGGGTGGATGTGACATGACATGTTCTGCTTTCTCTGTTGGAGATTGTTTGAGATTTCTCTTGAAAAACAGAAATATCCAGTCAACTCAAAAATGAAAAACAGTCCAACAACTACCTTTGGCTGAATGCAGATAAGATACGTTTTGGCTTGTCATCAAGTTAAATATTGAAAATGACATCAGGATAATCCGTGAACAAAAAAATCCTGTCAGCTATAAGATTGAGGCAAATTAAACACAGTAGAGTGCAGGAATTCAAGGATTGGTATTAGATCAGCTTTATTCTACCTGGTGCGGTGCTACAAAATTTGCATTGACCAGCTCTGACCTTGTGGGTGGTAGCATCCAGGATAAACTCAGCTCTGACTCCATTGTTCTCTGGACTGCGGTAGTCAAACAGAGAGTTGGTAAGGTAGGTCATTCCTTTACTGCTTAGGCTGTCACCACAGCTGAAGAACACTGCATCCTGCGGAAAATAACAAAGAAAACATGAGAGGAGGAAAGGAATGAAAAGACACACAGAGAATGTTAAAAAAAGAAAATCTGCAAATATTTTTAAACCACCAAACATATTATTGGAACCATGCTGCCCCTGCTTAACTTTTATTTAGGGATGGTTCACTGAGATTGATTCTTTCTTCACTCCAGAAAGCTTTTCAGTAAAACCAGTCGGAGCTGTTGGCCAAAGACAAGTGACAGAGGAGCAGTGGGGACCCTGCTCAAGGGTTCCCCAGCACTGCTTCTCCCCCTTCACCACCCAGTTTTATCTTGCCGGTGTTAAGTCTGAATCTTTTTGTGACCAGCTCACTTCCCTGTCCTTTAGGCAAGCATAAAAGATAGCATAGCGTATTTTAAAAATCGTTTTAGTGAGGTGTTAAAAACAAAAACAAGGTAGCAAGACTGCAGTTAACATGATAATGCATGTGGTAAACATTATGGTGAAATGCAAAAGACAGCTGTGTCAAACTTCCCCAATGACAAATTCTCCTCCTTCTGAAAGCAGTCTGGAGCAAAAGAAGCTGCTGGAGAGTTGGTTTAGGTGAAAATGATGTCTGTTCTTGGCTTTCAAATATTCTTTTAATCTCTCTTAGTTTCTTCCTCCTTTTCATCCTTCCTTAGGGTTTTCAGGATACCTTTACCTCTTCACGTCGGTTCATGTTTTCTTCAAAATCGCGTACTCCCATGATGCCTTTCAGGCAGAGAGCCCGGCAGCCCACAAAGCCAATCTGACAATCGAAGAAGGGTTCCCCCATCATCAGCACCTAGAGGAAAAGATAAACAAAAGGGAGAAACTCAAAGCACAGATTTTATACTTCAAATTTATTAAGCTCTACAAACACAATAATGTGGAAAACAGATCAACCCTGGAGCCCTATCCCCCAGTAAATACATAAATAACACAATGGCCTGTACAATCAATTAAACCTAAATAATTTCATATTGTCAAATTTATCTGCTTTTGCTGGATGTCAATGAAGATTAGCGACCCAAGAAGGGTGTGAAGTGAGTTAAAACTGAGTAAAATGTAACGTTGTGAAAAAGTGTATCCTTTCCACCCAAGACATAAATGTCTAACAGGAGTTAACAGAAGCCCAGTAAAGCCACAAAACTATAATAATTCATAAAAAATGAATTTGCCTTTTGCCTTTTTACAATAACACGAAAGCATGGAATGTGAAATTAAAAACTCAATTTCCCATTGGCTCATCACAATCAAGGTTGTCCTTTATGAGCAGTTTGAGGTGGTTCTGGTTTAAAAGAGCAGCCATCAAAAAGTTTCTATTTCCCACAAGAGTGCTGTGAGTGTGTGTGAGTGTGTGTGCGTGTGTGTGTGTGTACGTGTGTGTAAAACCACCATAACTGCATTTTCCCTTATTCTCATTGTGCCTCTTTGACCCAGCAGATAGGTAGGCACAGTCTAATCTAGTAAATTTCCTTTCCCCACACAATAATGACAGCACCTACTTTTCCCTGGACATATAACTAACTCTCTCTTTGTCTTTCCGCACTCACTTTTAGTCCCAGCTCACACTGGTCTCTCTCTCTTCCAGCAAAAGCATGAATTAAATAAATTGGAATTGGAAATTTCTCAGAATTCTCACATCTGGTAGAAAGCTCAGAAGCAGAAAACTTATTTCTACTCCAACCAGGTAATCAGAGTATAAGTTAAAAAAAAAAAAAAAACGCCACGGGGGGAAATACGGAAATGATCAGATTTGGGCTAGACTCAGGTGCAGATTCCACCATGTTTACAACAGGCCGGAGATGAATGACCCCAGGAGGCTTTCTAAATGCACTTCAGGAGGGAATTCAGACATCCATCCAACAATGAAAACAGAAACGATAATGATGAAGAATCAAAAGGGAGGATAAGTATCTTTATAGATATGATTTAGCAAGAAGGGGGATAAGATTACTTCTCAAATTAGTGCCTTTGGTGGATGGAACAGGTCATTTTTATGGTCACTTCAAAAAACAATGGTTGATTTTCTTTTCACAGTGAAAACATTCATAATTGTTAATACTGTGTACAAGCAAGGGCTTCGCAATGAATACCCCACCATTCGGGCTGTCCCTTGTTCACAGATGTTAATTTGACACTGTGACCGCCTCTGTGGCAGGCCTCACAGCAGAACATTCCATCTCTGTATATTGTGCACAGAAAATAACTGCAGTAGTCTTGCTTTGAACAGACTGTGTAAGGGGCTTAAACTACATACTTCATACTTCAGCTGGCTTCTTAAACTACAGCTCTATACACTGAATTATAAATAATTAATTGAATAAAAATTGCAATATGAATAAAAATGTTTTTAGGACGTATGTTCACCCTATTCAACTCAATTAAAAAAGACAGAATTTCAGAACATTTGCAAAACTGAACGCAGATGCATCTTACCTCAATAGTGATTCCCTCTTGCTCCAAACACAAGACCTCCCTTGACTTGACCTTTTGAGGACTGTAATAGCTGCTCTCTGACTGGGTCTCTGTCAACTGAGACAGAGGACAGAAGAAAAGAATTGATCTAATATTCTCCAAAAATATGATTTTTATTTGTATCACAAAATGCACTCAAATGTGTTTTTTATCGTTTAATCGGGCTAGACAGCAGCTAAGTACATAAGTAGGTATAGACAAATATAAACACTACGAAAAGAAATCTTCATACTTCCTTCTAAAGAGTAACATTTAAATTGGTGTAAATATACTGTACACCAGTAGCCTTTACAAATAGTTTGCAATAAATTGTGAGTATGTATGTAAAATGTATGTCCTTTTGTTGTTAAAGTTAAGGCTTTAATACCAGACTAAAAAAGAATTCTTAAATATCGTAAGAATCGGAAAAACTTCAAAATGTAAATCAAAAGTGAGAACAGATTTTGCTGCTCTTAATGTTGAGGGAAGAAAAAGTTAACTGTTGTTTGACAGAACAAATCATTTTTACACCAATAATATGTGAATATCACAAAACAGCAACACAAAAAAATTGAAAGCATATGTTTAAGTGTGTGTGTGTGTGTGTGTGTGTGCGTGCGTGCGTGCGCGTGCGTGCGTGCGTGCGTGCGTATGCCTACCCACATCCCTGCTGAATGAGGCACGTGATTTGGAAAATAAGCAAAAGCTATGCAAGTCTTTGGATGTGAAGGGCAATGAGGCCCCAGAAAATAAAGCTTAAAAGTAAGCAATAACAACTAAACAAGGAAAGATGATGTTCTCTTGGATCACAGACAGAATGCCAACCTTGGGTATTTTTGGTCATTTTCTTTGCCAAGTTGGGACACAGGCCAAGAACATTAATCAAACCACATGACAGCCACTCCTCTATGATTTGAGGGGAGGCCCAGTCTGGCATTTTATGAGGACGACAATCAGAACTTGACTTCAATTCTAATGCTAAAATTTTAATGTTACAAAAGGCATTGTTTATTAGGGAATTAATTCTTTGCATGAGGGCAGAGTAGAAGGTGAGGGAGGGAGAGAAAGAGAGTGCATCTGGTCAAACCTAGCTGGGGTTCAGAGTTGTGATGCTTTTGAGTTTGGCCAGTATTACAACTTTGGGTGTAGAACAGAACTGTGCAGGCCCCAACCCATTCAACTTTAACACAGGAAGCAGGTGCAGAACAAGAAGCAGCTGTGCCTTATTATCCCTACTGATGGAGCAGACTCTCTCACCCTTGCTGCTTTCCTCTCCTTCCATTCTGATGGTTTAATAACGTGTGGGGACCAACACGCGGATGCAACAGTGAGCAAGGACGTTACCTAATCTGACTAAAGACATTTCTCTGTCTGACAATGTCAGTGCACAGTGGCACTAACACTGAAGAGCTGCTGATAAAACCAATACATATACTAGGAAAATACAGTAAGACTATCCTTCTTTGCAATGCCCTAATAAGACTCATGGGGCATTTCAGACTTTACCTACAGTGGGCTTAAAACATCACTGCAGACAGAGAGAGAACCAGCATAGCATGAGTCCCAACACAAACACTTACAAGTAATACACAGAGCAGCTGTTGCCACTGCCTCCCCTGCTACCTCTCCTTTATTACATTTCAGCTCGTTTAAAAGAGTCCAACAAAAAACAAATTATTCTTTATGAGGCATCTTGGAAGTGTTATAAAATGGGATGTGAACATTGGGGTTCTTTGCCTTTCTTAGAAATGCCACACAATGAAAAGGGAAAAGTTGAGGCATATTTTTTTACTTTTGAAATAAATACAGATATCAAAAATAAATAACAATGTTTCTTAAAATAAAAAATGTCAGGAAATCTGGCATCCAATGAGTGCTTGGCAGGAGTGCAGATGTGTAAGAGGGGAACAAATGGTCAGTGCTAAACTATGCATAGTGTGTGTAAAAGTAATTTGAGTATACTGCCAATTCCTCTGATGAAACAGATCTGAGTATAATGAGTCAGCAATCAAAAATACCTCTCTGATTTCAGGACCATGTCAAACTTCAGTACAGGCAGTGGCTGTTCAAAGCTCTGACATAAAATTCCCTAAAACTAAATACTTCCTCATAGGAAAGAGACGAGAGCGTTTAAAAAAGACCTCATCCTTTCAGCTGTCTGCAATTACTCCAGACGAGAAGCAATTAATTGATTAAAAGAACTCAAACAATACAGGAACAATTTAAACATTATTAGAGAAGCACCAAGGTCTGGTTGGCCTGGGACATACCTCCCCTTCCACTGATACACACACCGTCAATTACATACACACTCATATACACTTGCACACATGCACAAATACACGCAAAGGCAGTAATGTGATCCCAAGTGCCTGAACCTGAGGGGAAACACAGATGAATTCCAACTATTTTGACTGAACAGGCAGGATTAAAGTAAAGGATCCATTTCTGAATAGTCATCATACCATGTATAATGTTTAAAACATTAACGTGACCCGAGACGCCAGTTAGCGGTTTCACTACGCTCCCCTGTACCGCACACAGAGACAAAGAGGACTGAAACTTCCTGGAGATCAAGTTGTTCTTCAAGAATCAAACTCAAAATGACCACAAAGTGTGTGTGTGTGTGTGTGTGTGTGTGTGTGTGTGTGTGTGTGTGTGTGTGTGTGTGCGCGCGTGTGTGTGCGTGTGTGTGGTGGTGGTGCACACACATGGACTAGGAAATGAACCAGCAAACAATAAGGGGGGATACAATAGTATTGATATCTTAAAATCAGGATATTCCGTATCAACTTTAAAGAGTAGGATCTGCATTATTTCCAGAACAATTTTTCTAACTTACCAGCACAGCCCTTCACACAGACTGTCCACAGACATTCAGTCTTTCCTTCATGCCTAGTCAAACATTTTTTTGAACATTATGTATCACATATTTGTTTAATAACATGTATACAACCTAATTTTGATTTTTATCCTTAACATTAATTAAATGTGTATTTAAATATAATGTACATTCAAATATTTGCACATTCTGTACGGATATTTGACCTGGATTCTGCATATGGGGAAAATGTACAGTTATTCAACCAAATAGTGCTGATAAACATCAACATGTCATTTAGTCATGATTTAGTGACAGTTGTATTATTCACAGAATTGCATAGTATTTATAGAATTACCTTAAAGGTAACAGAAGCCTTAGTGCAGTAGAAGCCGATTGAAACAACGGGGTCCTTGGGCGTGTGCTGCTGAGGGCTGTTCATAATGCCTCCTGTCTCTCTCTGCTGGTACAGGTCCTCCTCTGTTTCCTCTTCTGTGCCCACAATGGCCGGGACAAAGGACCAAGCCCAAGACACCCACCCCTGATCCGTCTCTTCTGAACTCCCAGACTGCATGTAGTAATCTTGATTGGAGTATTGGCTAGAGCCCTGGTTCTCCATGTCCACATCCAACCCTAGACAAACCAAAACAGTCATAATTAATTCTGATACATGTTCTATTAACATTTTTGCTGTGGTATTGTTCAGTCGGTGTATGTGATTCTAATTTTTGACCTAGAAAAAGTCTGTTAAAGATTCTCATCATAAATGATAAGCCAGGCACAGTTTCTGATTCCAAAACTTGGACAATGTGATGCACAGGGGGTAGGCAAAAGTCATGTCAAGTCATTGACCTTTGAATAAACACATATTTTCTAATAGAAGCACGATGAAATAAGGCAACTATGCAGTCAGATCAGGATTCAGGTGAATGACACTCCATTTTCACCTTTTGAAATGTTTTAACAGTCTAAATTAATAGGATAACTGAAGTGCTTTTGTTTTTTAATGCAGTCATTGAACTCAATTGTGGACCAATTCCTTTTGTCTCTACTACTCATTCAAATGCAGATAAGGAGATATGGCCCACATTCAAAATACTGGAATTATCCTTTATGTTTCGAGGACAAACTGAAATATGGAAAGAATTTTTTGGCAAAGAAAGTGGTTGCACCCAGAGAAAAACACTAAATTAATTGTTCAATGCCTTCGTGCTAGTTTAATGCAAGCAAGTTGTTTCAGCTGTCAACTGAAGCTATAAAAACACCAACACACATTTTCACAGTAGTAACTGCCAAAGATTTCAATATGCAGGTGTGAGTATGTGTGTGACACATTAACTCACTTTTGGTATATTTGTGCATATTATGTGTGTGGGAAGTCCATTCAAATGGAGCCTAGGGACACAGCCTGTTAGGCAGCATGTTGCAAGAGGGAAGCCCAGCTTGGTCTCAGTCAGTGACTGTGGTCAGCATCAACACTGTCTACGATGGACCAAACACCACCCTACATACACACTGCCATGTTTTGGGTCACATGATCCTTGTGAAGCACTGCCAAGACCAAGTCATAGGCCTCATACCAGGCCACTATAGCAATTTAGAGTAGAACACAATGAATAAACCAGATTAAGTCAGGACCCAAGTAAAATTGCCATAACACACGAACAGGTCAGGGACAAAATGCAAAAATAAATGCACAGACAGCAAACAACAGTCCTTAACATGAATAAATAGAATACGATCTCTATGTCCTTCAATATGTAAGATGACTTTCACAAAGATATGGAGGAAGGTAAGCAGGCAATTAAGTAGTCAGAGGACCAATGAGGTGGGCTGGTCTGTTGAGTTGGAGACCAGCATGCTGGTGGGTTGGGTAACAAACACAAGAGCTCTGGTACAATGAAGCCCCCTGATTTCTCTATTCCAGTTTTCCCAGCAAATCATTTGAGGTCACATGTTGAACCAAACTACCCAATACAGTTCTATTCTCTGATACCGACCTCTCAACTTGTCCCATCATGTCTGTTTCCATACAGATCGAGAGAGAGGAAGCTGATGTCAATGCACAAGAATGTGTAATCCCATTCCTTGCGGCCTCACGTCCTCTGCGAGAAAACAATATTGTCCGTGAGGTCACAGCTATGGAATCCCAGAGGCTAAGGCGGTGAAAATTATGACATATTTTAATTAAATCTTTCACTTTGTGAATTGGCGGTTGGAAATCCCATGTTATGGCTTTTTATCTCTCCCCCTCTCTTGCAATCTCCCTGTCCTTTTCAGTCTCTCATTTTTCTTTTTTTTTGTCCATTTTGTTTTCACTCCTTGGAAGCCTTTGAGGTGTCAGTTCAACAAGTTAAGCCCTTTCGCTTCACATCACAGCCTGACGAAGCCTACGTTTGAAATGCAAGGCAAGCAAAATATAAGTGTAATTACCAATCAAATGATCAAAACATACCGGATTAAGGAGACTTTGAAGTATTAATCCAAATAAGTGAGTGAAAAATTCCCAGAGAGATGAATGCAAAAATGAGAAATACACTTATGCTCCCTATTAGAACAAAGAGTTTTTAATATATGAATCTTTTTTTAACACAATAACAAAATTAATACGGAACAACAAAAGTGTCCATAAGCAGAACTCAGGAGCACTATGAATCACCTGTCATGTGGGAACATAGCTGCTCAGCAGGAGTCTGAGGTGTCTAATCACTGGTAAGTGGATGTGTAAATCAATGAACAGCTGAGTGACATGGTGACAGAGAAACAGAGTGAGAGAAGGCAGTGCCCTCAAAGGCCAGTAGATGTCCCTCCATGTTTATAGAGGGAGCGTGGATTGGTCACCTGACCAGCAAGCGAGTGCTACTCTGCTTGTCTTGTGCATCTTCTGACTGTGCATGTGTGTTTGGTCATACTCTCACATACATGAAAATGTACAGACCATAATATAAGGAAATTACAAAGGATAACCTATATGAATGTGAATATTAACATTCATACTCCCCACCTTTCATTTTTTATTGATCACAGAAGACCCATCTGCTTGTTAACAGTTAATACATTACAAACCTACACAGGCACACGTCAGTGTGAAGGCCTACCCACTTTAAAAATAATATTACACATTAACATATGTGCTACACATTGTTTCATTTTTACACCAGCAGCATGACATTTACATCTGTTTCAAAATCAATTTCAGCAGTCATGGCAGGGCAATCTTCAATAAAACTTTTAAACTCAATGGCCTACGTGTCTTCACACAAATATTTAAAAGCAAAATAATGTTTAAAAAAGGTGCTGTCACATCACCAGGCCCACATATGTGGGCCACATGAGGTTTGTAATGGATAGATAGCCTGTGGCCTCTATCTGATGAGTGTGATAGTACATTCAACAGGCCTCTTACAGCAGAGAGGAACCCCCCCCCCCCCCATCACTAACTGCACAAAAGAGAGCTCAAAACACACCTATACATAATTTGTCATGCACACAACCAACACTGGAGACAGACTGTCATACATACAGTGAGAGCGCATGCGCGCGCGGACACACACACACACACACACACACACACACACACACACACACACACACACACACACACACACACACACACACATCCTTGTACTTGTACCTTTGTGAGGACTTTCACTGACGTAATACATTCCCTAGCCCCTCACCCTAAACCTAACCATCTTGACTGCCTGTCCCTAACCGTGACCTTACACCTGACCTGAACCTGATTCTAACCTCGACCCTAAAACCAAGTCTTGACCTTCAAACGGCCCTCTGAATATGTGAGGACCGGCTAAAATGTCCTCACTTTCCAAAAATGTCGCCACTCGGTTGGTTAAATACGTATTCTAGTCCTCAATATGTAGCAAGTAAAGGAACACACACACACACACACACACACACACACACACACACACACACACACACACACACACACACTTTAGCAGCCATAGGCCTCAGTTCCCAATTCTTCACATACTTGTTGAAACCATACAGCTTTTGCTGCCGTGACCAGCTGGTCCATTCAAGCATGTTAGTCATCTATGTTTCCAACCACTAAAATTTTTTCACGGCATTTCACAGACTTCATTTAAATTCAGACAGTAGGAAAACTAGCCATCTAATCCTGACTGAATGGTTGCTTTGGTCAGTGACACACAAGTATCCCGCATCTTTCACCAATTAGGGCTATTCATTAATGAAACATCGGTTCTTACCTTGAAAAAATTTCAAACAAAAACATGCAGACAGTGAATCAGGGGCACATAAACTCAAGACAGGGTTTTTTAACTGTCTCATTAATGGTAAAAAGAAAAAAACACCTTTACATGGAGATTAACTTCAATTGTCTTTGAAAATGTTCTTCAATTAAAATGGATAGTTTATTAGCACTACCCAGAGAGGATACAAGGTGAATCCATTACTGGGTTCTATCTTTTCTCCATGTATTTGCAATCACTCTACACATACATGTACACTGCTCTGTGTCTTAGCTAATAAGCTCACAGTATAACACACAATCATACAGGGCATTAAAACCACAGCAAGACTCTCTCGCTACAGTGTCAGCAACACTGTACAATAAGAGACTCCACCACTGGATGGTAAATTAAATGATTAAGTACTATGTGTAGTACTGGCATCATGTTCTGGCAATGCTGTGACAATGATTGCTTCTTACAAACTACAACATACTGAACAAAAAAACACACATCAGTCAAGTCAGTAACTATAAGCATCAACATGCACGAATATTTTAGTCCTCAGAACCTAGCAATGGTAGAGGCTAGCTGCATTGTGTGTTATTTTCTTGTCACAATTGGTATTCAATTTGAACTGTCATTCTGTTACTACTATCAAAAGAAATCAACACACTGAAACCACATATTTGTGAAAAAGACTAAACCAGCCTCAATCCCCATCCCAGCAACTACGCATACAGTATCTCCACCTACTACATACACATGCCCAATAACCCCCCCCACCACCACCACCACCACCACCACCATCACCACAAACCCTTTCAGCTTCTTCACTCTGTCGATTACTTCCAGCATAACAAGATCTAGGGGCGCTCAGGTTCCAAGAGTTGGTCCCCTCTTGTATATTTTTGTGATGGGATACTAATTCATTCTCAGAGGCTCTGCATAGCAGTAGCATGACAGCGACTCTTACATCTGGCATTGGACACCAAACTGGAAGCTGCGCCAACTAGCAGTAAAAGTTCCAAGCCAACAGGCAGGGAATAAGTTAGAGGGAGTGAGCGAATGGCCTGTATTGTATTGGGCTGCCTGCCTCCCCTCTGTCTACCCCTTCCCCTCCACTATAATTTGCTTCTGGTAGAACAGAGGCTGATTTAGATCACTGGGACCTACCACATGATCTTGATCTATTTGCCTGAGATGAAGATGAGCATGGGATTAAGATGAGATGGGAGTTTAGGGAATAAGTTTGGGTTCTATTTAGGAATGGGTGAGTGTAGGGTAAGGGTTAGGCACTTAATTGTGATCATAATAATTCTGGTCAAATTCAAGGGAATGCATTATGTCAACGAATGTCCTAAATACGAACACTGTATCATGTGGACTAACCCATTTTTACATGTATGTAGCTGTGTATAGTATGCAGTCAGTACATGTGTGTGAGAGAAGCAAAGTGTGTGTGTGTGTGTGTGTGTGTGTGTGTGTGTGTGTGTGTGTGTGCGTGCGTGCGTGTGTGTAAAACTCGGCTCCTGGATATGTGGAGTGCTATTTCCTGTGGGGTTCCAATCAGAAAGAAAGAGATGGGCCTGTGTTTGATTTATCCATGTTTTCTTCCCTTCATCCTCTCTCCTGCCCCTATCCACATGGAGGGGATCAAGCCTGATGACAACAGTCTGTGTTGAGTTACAGAGTCAGGAGTATGTTTGTAGAACAAGCAGGATAGGTGCACACTATGGTCAAAGTGATGTTCATTGTCCCTTTTAGCAACAACAGCAGCGTATCGAGAGACATTCAGAGGCGCATGAGGAAAGAAAAAAATGCTGTCTGAGAAAAAGTCAAAGGTTTGTTCATGGTCTGATGACTAATTAACCACTTCAGAGGTTTCATGCATATATTTCCTCCGAAATATGACTGCTACAGAAGCCAGTATGATGCACACATACCATCAAACTTATCCTTACTGTGAAACTTCACAACCCACTAATTTCCAAACTGATTTTGAAAAATAGCTGTTTTAAAAAGTTGGACTATCGCAGTGTGAAAATTGTCCCGGATTCTGATTTAGACTTCACTTACCAGGCAAACTTGATCCAGCCTCCCTGACATGACCATTGCCTTCTTCTCGCTCAGCTTCTTTGTGCCCTCCAATTTCCCCGTAGTAGAGGGCAATTATCAGTTCTAAAATGCGGATAAACATGGGAAGCTGCTGATCAGTGATTGACAACTTCAGGCACTCCACCATCGTCTGGATCTGAGGAGACAGAAACATGTGAAGATTGATGATTCAGAAAATGTATTTTTTATATTTTTAGATGTGAAACAGGCAACATGTTCAACCATCTACCAATGGGCCTTCACATAATGTAAATAGGAGTGTGAATGAAAACTGCTCTAGTAAGTCAGTGAGAAAGTACAATATTAAGTACTCTTAGAAGTGGAATGAATTCCCCTTGGTTGTTGGGTCATGCATGTGGACAAAACTCATTTGTCTCTTGTTAAACTAATTTATAAGATGACCTGCAACTATAAGCAGAAAACAGAAGTGAGAAGAAAGTTGATAAAACCCGTAAACTAAAGACAGGATTAAACTGTAATTATGTACAGCCTCTATAAAAAGCTTTTTCACTGAACCACACTTACACTGATTATCATTACTACTAATATATGTACATATTTGTGTGTTCAAAATAAACAACAGACACAACAATTTACACTGGGTAAACTCTTTATGACATAAGACCTTTGATGAATGTTTGTGAAATCCTTCATTAAAGAGGGACATATTTTTGCAAAACTATATTTTTAGTTCCTGTCACTTTAAAGACCCATTAAAAACCCATTTTCTTCTGACTGACCATGTTCAGGCCCGGTTCTTTGTTGCTGGGAATGAGTCTGTTCTGCTTTAATCGAGCTAAATTATTTCAATAAATTGGATTAGATCATATGACTATAATGTAGCTTTGTAGTGTGGAGACGACAAAGGCAAAACATATACTACAAATAGCACAATCAAAAACTATCTAGACATATTTATCACTTATTTCCAAAGCTCCGCTACATTAACAACTTTTATGTACCTTTAAGAACATTTTCCACTTTCTCCATCAGCTACTTACTTTGATGACCGATGGGATCTTGGAATTGATGTTGTCATAGGTAAAATGAAGACGTGTTCTGAAGGAACACTTGTACAGCAGTGGATCCTGATAGAACTCAATCTTGCCACTTGCATTCCGCTTGTCCAAGCACACAGTACAATCTGCAAAATTGATCACCTTCCTGAGGACCAGTTCTGGAGCTGCACAGAGAAGATAGAACAAAGATAAGAAATTCAACGAAGATGAATCAGCAGACCTCACAGACCTCTTGCGTGAAGTGGAAGAAATACAACAACCCCTTGACAGCCCACCAACACTGTGTAGACATTTTAACTTGTGGGGACATTTTGCCAGCTCTTCAACTTTAAAGGTCTGTTTGAAGGTCAAGACTTAGGGTCAGAGTTAGAATGAGGTTGTCAATGTTAGGGTTAGGGTCAGACATTTAGATGTTATACTTGCATACTTGTTTAACTATGACTTTGATTACACAATGACGAGTGAGTGAGTGTGTGTTTGCATGTGTGTGTGTGTGTGTGTGTGTGTGTCATGTGGAATAGTCATACATCATCAGGTTTTTAACTATGTCTCACTACCCCCAGCCGACTGACGAAAGTACTCATCATTCAACAAATGATTCTGTTCTTCACCCAATGCCAGTAACTGCTTTTGTAACACATAAAAACCCCTTCACAAGGAATGTAAATGCGATAAAGCACAGAAATGACCACATTATTATTTCTCTTACTTAAAGTATGACCTTCGATGTCAGAAGGACCAGTACTTTCTGTAATTCTGAAAGTAGTACAAGTTTAAAATGTGTAATTTACTTCTCTGGAAGTAGAGGGCAAAATATTATCAGTAATGACATAAGCAAATACTCACCTGACAGGGCTGGTCAAAAAATAGATTTTGCTCACACTATATGCTCAACCATGAATGAGCGGCTTGGATTGACAACATCATGCGGACATCAAATGAAGGGCTCAAGGAAACGACTGCCTGTCCTAATTGTTCTATCTTGTCCCACCTAAGCCATATTTGTAGTTTTACATCTGAGGTCTTATCTGTCCAAAAGCTGCATAGGGCACATAGTATATCACATTTGTATGGAAACATTTGGGCAGCAGTGACAGAAAATACATTGGGGAGATTTTTAACTGAAAAGATGAAAACCCTGCATTTGTAGGATATGGAAGATGAAATATGGTAATGTGACTTTACACAACACAAACAAAAGGCAAACAAACATAAAACAACAACATTGAGGCAAACGCCATTGACCTCTCCAAGCAGCTGTGTAACAGACCATACTAACAACATCCTCATCAAAAAAATCTGCCATGAGAGGTATGTAATACAACATCTACACAAGATTTCAGTAGGCTAATGAGGTGCAAATAGAACCTTTTCCTATCAGTAAATATTCAAATGAAGAAAAACTAATAGTTATTATCAGCATTTGATGAAAACAAGGAAAGACAGGAGTTAGAGCTGAAAAGGAGGTGGCTTTCACCACAGCATAATGATCCTGAAATGCACATCTACTTGCCAACTGAAGGTTTTTCAATTGGCCCTAACAGACCCCAGACTGCAAAATTACCAAAAAATCATCATATACATTCATCTTAAAAGACCAGTGGCCCAGTAATATTGCAGAACTACAGTCATTTTGCAAAAGAAAATGGGAAAAAATACCAATATCCAAAATTGAAATTTCAAATGACAATAAAAAGTGTTTGCAAGCATAAAAAACTAAGTTAATTTGCATACAAAATAAAATTTTATTTTCCTGAGTTACTTCTTTTGAAATAAAAAATAAATCAAAGGTGTAAAAGTATATGTAAATGTTTCATAAAACATGCTATCAGACTGGGGAAAACACAGAAAATATGAAAACAGGTCAATGAAAACATCCTCAGTGGCTTCCCTCGTTAATTCCACTACCAAGGAAAGTCAGCAGCAAATGCTCACCGGTGATATCCATGAAGGCCCTCTCCCATAGATCGTCCACCGTGTAGCACTCTGCTGAGGTTATGTTGACTGACAGTACGATGTCATCCTCGACGTACTTCAGGATCAGGTTGTTGACCACAACATTCACATTATTCACCACGCGCCGGATCAGACTCTGCACATAACCTAAAAATAAGTAAGCACACATGCAAGACATTTCAAAAACCAAATGATAACCATGTACAAACAAACATACAAAGTGACACACCGAATTACAAACATACACTTGAGGACATACCTTTACCTGGACAAATAAATTTTTTTGTGGAGACACCGTAAAAGAGAGAAGTCCAGAGCTGCATTCCCCGAAAGCCAAAGCTTAATACCACTGACCCCTGTCATACTCATGTGATCACAAATAAGAGGAGGTCTTGACATGTTATTCTTTCACTCTATCCCTTGGATATGCACCGTGAGAGGACCAAAATATCCATAAGAAAACATTTTTACTCCTCACCCTGCCTGACTAGCACTACAAATCCTGGTTGTATTTATGAATCTCTGAAGGGATCTCCTCTCGTCTCAGATGCAAAGTCGTGTTTAACCCAAAACTATGCACATGCTGCCTCAAACATATCCTTCTCAAGCCTGTTAAACCATTCGGAAGCCTGAATGTCCATATGCAAGCTTTATTGGCTGTGCACACACATGCACAAACAGTCAAAATACAGAATGTATATTATATATATATATGGGAATCAAAGAAGAGACAATAAATATGTAATCATATTTTTGGTGAAAAGTGGGTTTTTGTGGTAAAGATGCAGAGGGATGTAACCAAGAAGAAGATGAGAAGCAGTCCAAAACACTGGGTTTCAACAACACATTTGGAGCCATCCCACAGTTTACTAGTACCTCATCATCACAGTGATGCCCAGAAACAGAGGCTTTGCAGGAAAAACATACATGGTAAGGCCATTACTCCACAAATTCAGAAAGAACTTAAAACATTACAGATGGGAGAGGTCAAACCATAAAATATGAAAATATACCCTAATAAATCCTCTTAACCACAGGACCAGTGGCATTATTAATTCCTCCCATGTATGGTTAAACACACATTACAACAAGTTAGAAAGTATAAACCTTTAATTTTTTCCCCTTATTTTCCAAACCAAATGTTTGTCTTCCTGTATCACTATGCTTGGACCAAAGTGTAACAGATCCAATAATTAGGCGCAACTAAATGGCGCTTTTGATGAAAATGTTTGTATGAATTCATTAGGAGTTTTACCACTCATGCCCTGAGCCTCACCAGATATTAACATAATCCAGTTGACAAAAACATCGAGGGTTTGCTGCCTGACCAAACAGAGGCAGGAAGAGAGGGTGACATAATATAAACTCAGCTCATAAACGCAATGTGTGCTTGTGACACATGTCCATGGCCTTGCATGCATGAGTTTGTAAGTGTATGCCTAATGTCTGCCTTGCCAGCATGAATGTGACTGTGGCTCTGGGGTTAGTAAAAATGCTGTTGTCACATCTGCTGCCTGGGCAGCTAAACCAGCAATATTCCCCGCTATTGTACTCTGGGGGTTTAAATTGCCGATGTCAGGACATGTCACCTTTTCTCTCCTGCATTCTCTTGCACTTGTAATACCTCTTCTTGCCACGCACCAGGTCCAGGGCCCAAATTTGTCTCTCTGCAAACCATCATGCTGCTCTGAACTTCTGTAAACAATTGACACAGCCAGCACCTGTGTTGCGGCCCACAGGGAAGGAGCCCACTTAAAACTGTTCAACCATAAAATGACTGGAAAAAACAGCTCCTTCATGTGATCTCAGAACAGGCCAAGTACTCTCTTCTGTGCAATACAGGAAAGAAACATTATACTGTCCATGTTCACCATTTTCCTGTATATGGAAAGTATTAGGAGCTATTAGCTGTGCCAGTTATTAACCATGGAAAGAAAGATTGACAATCTGTCAAAGCATACTGTAAAATATACTGTCCTGTTGTGTAATTCTGAAATCTGATTATTACAGTTAACATTGTGAAAAAATATATGTATAGATATGTATGTATGTATGTATGCACACACACACAAAGATATATGTGTATATATGTGTGTATATATATTTGATGTATATAATATATATTTTTATATATACGTGAGATATATATATCTCTCTCCCTCTCTCTATACATATATACATGTAGATATACATATGTGTGTGTGTGTGTGTGTGGATATATATATATATATATAAAACATTGAAAACTATGCAGTTTCTCTGTATCATGATATGCATTATTATCAGTTACAATGACTCATGAATGAAAGAAAACAAAGACAATGCATGGTAAAGCAGGTCTCTAGAACATCAGACAGTTCTACATTGAGAAAGCTACAAACATGTAGCAGTGTTCGATTTCCTCGTAACATCAAAACAGCTGGTGTAACCAAGCACTGGAAAGTCACAATCTAGGGTTGGGAAGATGGCATCGTCCATCAACCATGGCTGACACAATTCGCCACTGAGTGCTCTACCAGTTTAACATTATGTATTTATTGCTCTCTGCATTCGAGGAATTGTGTCATCTCAGAGTTGCCGTAGGGCAGAAGTTTTGTTCTGCTTTGACTTGTGGGAGCCGAAAAAACTGAAGCTGCCGCTTACTGCATTAAGGTTACACCTCTGTGTTCCTTTTATCATTTTCTCATGAGTCTTTCTCAACCCAAGATGCTTGGTTACATTAGTAGCTGTGGGTTGCTGTTAATGAGTGTCTTTTTAACAAGTGGCCATAGTTTTTACCTAAGGTTCCTCAGTATAACCAGTTGGCTGATTCAAAGTAAATAAAACTGGCTAAAGTATGAGTATGAGCGAAGGATCACCTGGTAGGGATGCGAGTCCCTTTATACCTTCATCCCTTTCTGGGCTTTGTGTGGCAACTACAATTGTGGGTTAGCAAAAAAAATCTCCGTTTTTTTTTCTTTAAAAAATGATGTCAAAGTCCACTGGCTTTGTTTCAATATGGACACCATCATATGCTAATTTGGTGAACATTGCCCTACCCTATCTCCATCTTCTCACATCCCATACATAATTACACAATTATACATACAAAATTCTTGGGTTCAATCAAAGTGGCACAAGTGAACTTAAAAATTAGCTGCACGTATTACACTTACACAATACGATGTCACAGAATGAATACACACACTCGCGAGTTATGAACCCAAATACACATGGCCTGTATATACAGAGTAGGAAACCACCATTCCACCCAGATAGAAACTGTTATAAAAAGAAAAAAAATACCCAAACATTTTTGTGGGTCTTTGAATTTAGATTTAGACTTGAGATTTCAGCTGTGAAATCTTCTGGTCTGAAGGACTGATTTTAACTTTGTTCCAACAAACCCACAAGTACTGGACTAAATCTAGATTCAAAGTGAGATGGTAACGCAATCAAAAACCTCATTGACACATTTTACACCAACAACAAAGAGAATAAGGGCAAAGCTGTCCAGTAAAACAGAAAATTGTGGTTCTTCTGCAAATGGTGGCTGCTAGTCCACAGTCAGCAGTCAACATAATCACTCACAGAACTGCCCAAGGTGGAAGCAGTTGGTCTTTGGTCTCTATGTGGCTACCAGTCCCATGGCATATAAATTAACATCACTTTTTTCCACCTCAGGGAGAACTGGGTGGATAAATTCATTCAGTATGTGAGAGCTTAGGGCCAAATGACTGGATAATTGCTGGTGGCTACTTTTTTGTGTAAGCCATGTTTTGTTTTGGTCGTTTTGAAGGGAGGAGAGAAGACGCAACACAGTGGTTTGTCAACTTAGATGCTGAGGAAGAGGTAAACCTAGCCATTACCTTGCACTGAGTTCAGTACCAACAAAGGTCTTCCTGAATACATTTCTCAGAACTACACACATTTCCAACCCTCTATTTACACACACTGTCTGTCTGTGTACATCACTACCTGATGAGACTGAAGCATTCAAGTGGACTGTCTTTAGATCCGATCAACAAATTTGAGGAAAAATGAATGTGGCATAAAAGTACTGATGGTAGTCAGAAGGGGGGCATCCCAATTACCAAAACCTTAGAGGACATCAGTTTTTATAGCAGTGGGGAAAAGTAACTCATTCAATTTATGTCAAAACAGAGGCACTCATGAGCACAACAGATGAGTGTCTACAAAACTGCTGTGTCCTTATGCTTAAAAAACATCCTTTAAGTACATTACAGACAACAGACAGATTTGTTTTGTATCTAATTCTTAGGAAAACATCCTTTGCCTGAGTCATAGCAGGTTAGTCTTACGTTGTCTACCTTTTAACCTCTATCTTTTAATTAGACGGGGGATTACGGCATTTGTGTGCTTCCTAACCGTTATTGAGGTGTCGCAGCATTTGACCTCAAAGTTGTCTCAGCAGTCTGTAATGGGTTGAAGGTCCATTGCAGGAAGAGCGCGCACACTCAGATGAACTAAAATACACTTTACCACTTACACATAAACACATTTTTAGCATGCACGCGCGCACACACACACACACACACACACAAGCACACACACACACACACACACACACACACACACACACACACACACACACACACACACACACACACAGCTAGGAGATCAGTTCGAGGCAGGCCCAAAGGGAGCTAGGGGGGTGAGAGGCACCTTGCTTTAACAGCTGGGGAGATATTATCTCATAACATCAGGCATGGAAAAGGATCCTCCCCAGATACAACCAGCCAGGAGTGAGAGTAGGTTCTGGAAACATACTGTGACCTGGCTCTTTAGTACTTTTACCTCTTTTTGGTGTGGCTGTACATTCTTCACTACTTCTGCATCAAAATGTTTTTTGCCAGTTACACATAAATATAAATGAATATATACTACCTCACGTGATGTCTGTCTACTGTATATGTCTATTAAGTGGAAATTTGAGGGACCTTTCCTAAACACAAATAAACTTGCCCCATACTGGAGCTATTACCCAGCCTTAATCAGACACCTTTAGTGCTGTGGTACCATAAAGTGCTCAAGCGTGGAATCCATGGCCCTGTAGGAGGCATGTGTTTAAGTGGCCTTGTTGATAAGAGCTATCACTGTGTGATTTATCCCAGACACATCCCTGAAAACTCTCTGGCTGATTTATACTGGTAAAAAATGTAGTAATACATAACTCATCCCAAAAATAATATTTCTTACTGTATGCAGATAACACCTAAATCTGAAATTGTTAGTGACCTCTGCAGGTTTTGGACTAGTGATAACTATTAACTGATAACTAATTTTCAGTGTAATGCATAGATTTCAGAGGGATCTTGAGGGAAAAATTGAAATTATATTCTCCTTCCCTAAGAATTGTTGTGATTGTGTTAGCATAGGGTGAGACTTTTATACTTTCATGCTGCTACATGCTGGGGCAATACAATTAATCACACTCAAATCGCAATCTCGATTCATACTTCTATATAATCTCATTTCTAAATGAGAATGCTATTTCATTGAAGACCACATGACCAAATTACCATTATATCTTCTTCTTTATCAGGTAAATGAGAGCAAGCAACATTTATATTAACAAAATTATGACAGAGAACGCTGAACTCAATTCTAAGCCAAAAGAAGAGTAATTCTAATCTAAGCAATTGCAAGCTGACAAAGTCATTTCCCTGCAGGAATCAATAAATTCTAAATTCTGAATAAGTGACTGCTGTTAATGCCAAGCCAATTTGCAAGGTAAGAGGTTTGAAAGTCAGAATTTGAGAAACTGCGTATCAGAGGTGAATTTCCCTACAAGTTATGTCACTAGATTCCACAAATACCTTTATCTTCATTATTAGAGACCAGATTGAATCAAACACTTGATAAAGTACATAGATGCAAATCTCTACTTCAGTCAATGTCAGTGTCCTCCCCCACTGATCCTGTGTCTGGCCTTGTGGTCATTCTGAGAGAGGGGTAGTATAGCTTCATTGGCCCAGGAGCCATCATTCACCTGGGGGCAGGTCCGGGTCACTGGGGGTGGCCTGGTGAAGGCGGCGGGGTTTGGCTACAGCCTTGGAGCTGTCTGACACACTGCGACTGGTGGAGCTAGAGCAACTCTCATGGTCATCCTGATGAAAAAAAAAAGAGTAGAACATCAGGACAGCTATTGTAAATCACAGTTTCACACATACCTCTACAGAGTGGTAGTAGTAATAGTACTACAGTAGTATTTTTTTAATAGCTCCTGCTCAGTTCTGGGTATCCACGAGCTCAACTGCCTTCTAAATACTCTTTGGTTACTTCAACTAAGATGATTACGCATTACAAAGTGCAACAACAACAGTCTGACGCAACTGTGACCTCTATCTGGTTACTGTAAATAATCAAGTTACTGGTGAGTATCTGTCCTCCAGCCTGGCTGTGTATGCAATGAGCAGATGAGTGATTAGGGTAGCATCAACCATACACCACTGTTTTTGAGGCTCCCTTCACACTACCCTTCCTCCAAAACCCATTTAACAACCAGCTTCATGGGCTCTGTAAATAAACTTTGGTCCTTGGATGAGAGAGGTGAAGGTCTCTCCTCCACAACGGTGTATGTCATCAGTATTCAGAGACGACTGAGCTGTTGAACCCAGGAATGCAAGTAAAGGTTTGTGTGTATTTGTGTGGGTGCGTGTGGGAATGACTATGAAATGGACATGCCGTTCAGATATGAGCTTGCAGCTAAACAAAATGAGCAGAGATCCAGGTTGAGGAGGTTATTTATTGCTTCTGCTTATAGAGTGGCTTAATCAATCTCAATTTATAGTGTATGAAATAAGTACATTTGAATCTTACAGGAATAAGCTTATAGAATTCAGAAGTAAAAACAGTTATTTATAATTACTGATTATTACTATAACATAATGTGATATATTATAGTATGTTATCTTATATGAATTATTATTAAGAGTAGTATACTATATCCACTAAAGAACTGGATGACTAATTTAGGTTTAATGAGTTATGGAGAAGGGGTTGGATTAAATAAGTTTTCAACTTCAGCCCACTCCTTTTTGGACATAGGAGTTCAAACTGCCAAGTGCACAGTTTTGTTTGTTTTATTTTCTTTGTTGTTGTTTTTTATTTATATTATTTTATGTGGTTTTGTAATTTTCTTGATATTTATATTATTTATTTATGAACTCTGATGCATTGTATGCATTATGCATGTATGCACATGTACACATGGATATACATAAGCTTGTTTTTCTTGTTTTGCTTTCTTTGTTATTTACTTACTCTTTTAACATGTTTTGAAATAAAGTTTTCAATCAGTCAATCTAGTGGGCACTCTGTGAGTCAAATTAAAGGGACATGAGGAGAAAATACAGAGAGATTTTGAGTTGATAATTATAGGATTAGCAGCAAGGAACTTTAATGAGATCTAAGGTAACTTTTAACACAATGTGATCTTAAATTTAGCCCATCTGAAATTCACAAATGAACAAATTTCAAAATTCCAAGTCAGGGTTTTGAAATTCTTTGACAATATGTTTAAACACTGTTGTAATCGTGAAAGCCAAAAAACAAGACTCATATTAAGCTATCAAGTGAGAAACCTTGGAGTATCTTGATTAGCAATACTGAAACTGTCTTTGTAAAACTTCACCTTGTTACGACTAAGGTCCTGCTTCTTAATTTTTTGCGGAAACAGGACTTGTTTATTGTTCACAACATACCAGAATGAGACTTTTATTTTAGAAATCTGATCATCCAGAATACAAATATTTGTCAAAATTTCTATGACTTCTCTGGCAGTTGCGAATGAAAGACAATGGGAGGGCGATCTACATCAGAATTAAAGCACAAAGGACATACTATGACGACTATGGACAAAGCTGTCTAGAAGCACTATACTCTACTTTATTAAACAAATACCTCATATTCACAGTAGACCTGAACCTGCAGCATGGTTAAAAAAAAAAAAAAAAAAGTGAAAAAAATGATTGCACTGAAAAAGCACACCATAAAAGGAAAAAAGAAAAGGCAGCAAACAAATTAGAACCATTCTAAAAATAGAGGAGTAGGGGAAAAGGTGGAGAGTTGAGTAAGTTAACCCCCCCGTATGGCATTGATTAGGGGTTACTGCAGCACTGTAACCTTTTCACAGTCAGCCTGGGCGGTAAGTTAGTCAGACAATCTAGACAAAGAAAGGCAGTGATCACATATGTTTAGCATTTAGAATGGGGATCACTGTGGCACAATCACTCAGAAGTCCCCCCTTATATATATTAATATAAATAGAGATGCGTCAAAAGTAAATATATTTGGCTGCCAAACGCACATACATTTATTTACACATACTCAAATCAGCAAAATAAAAAATCCACAGCAATATTATTCAGTAAAGTTACAATGACATTTTGTACTGAACACGATAAACACATCGTCTTGTTCTGTCACTGATGACAGTTGAACCCCTTTCTCGCTTCATGTGAATATTGAAGATTAGGTTTCAAACATTCTTTGCATAATTACAGCTGTGGATGCATGTGTCCATCGTTGTAGTAAAGTAAACAGGCAAGGGCATGAAGAGCTCTTTGCTGTACAGCTGCACTATGTAAGCTTTTCTTGTCCATCAATTCGTGCCAGTTTGCTAAATAGAAGGATAATGAATAATTATATCTCATCATGGTCTCAATGAATAGAGATTAACAAATAATAGGATTTTAATTTGTTGCTCATTCCACGCACCATTTATTAACTTTAAGATTAGATATGTTTATAATGACATGCTCATTTTCATGGTGTTTATTTCATCACAATATCCTTCTTATGCACATCATTAGAAACTCTCTCAAGGGAAGATGCTCATATACCTAAAGAAATGCCTTGCTCTGCAGGCCGAGGGTACAACTCAAACTGCCATTAATGGATAAGACTGCCAAATCCACAAGTATATCACAATTAAGTGCTCAATGTCACTATGGGCACTGAGCTATTCTCAAGAGGCAAAAAAATGTTGTTTCAGAGGGAAGCCTGGGGCAACTGAAGCCTGCCTCAGCTGCTGCCGTAAATTGATACCTCCAATGCCCCGGCAGGGCACAGGACAGGGAGGGAAGGCTGCAGGGATAGAGGAGAAACAGACAGAGGGACTGTGAAAAGGGGGGGCTGCTTCCTCTGGAACCATGTCAGCTTAGCTCTTGACCAAAGATGACGGTAGCAAAAACAGAACACACACAAGAGACAAAGAGATAAGTGGAAAAAATAACAGTGAGAGACAGTGAAACACTTAAGACCAAGAACAGTTGAGAGACAGCAAGAGTAAAAGAAACTTGGAAATGATTAAACCAGAGCAGAGGTACACAAAAAAGGAGCAAGTCCTATCTGAGAATGACAGGCGAGGGGGCCCCCTACTCATGGTGTAAGTGGGCACCCGTTGAGGGTTAGGGCACAGGAAGGCAAGACCTAACCTTTGTCCTCCAGCAGACGTCTAGCTCAGTCAGGGACCAGAAGGCAATGTGTTGACCCTGCTTGGAGGGCTGACGTTATGTACATTTGCTGCACTTCACCACTCAAAACTTAAAACCTTTGTAAATACATTAAGTGTCACAGTTGACTAGAACTAACTAGAAATCTTGGACACAAGAAATTCATAAAGTCCTCATTTTGCAATGGAATTATACAAGTAAATGGTGACGTGAATAATACATGAAATGGGTGGGGTTGGGGGAGCTTTGTCATTGTAGTCTTTAGGCAAAAAAAAAACAAAATAAATTTGTCATGGTTTCAATTTCCATTAAAAAAAAATCATTTTTGGCAGATTTTGCAGCAGACTTGTCTTTTTCTGTAACTCTTGAATCACCAAAACACAAGCATTTTTAAAACTAGCCGAATTCACAGTTAATGGGAACATACTGAATACCATTTGAGAGTAAACACTATGTTATTGTTATTTTTCCACTGCAGGTCACTCGCAGACTCATGCTGTCATCAAAGCAACAGGCCTGGAGACTGGAGGACAGCCACTGGAGGGCGAACACCTATAGAGTGAGAAAATAAATGGAGGAAACCCAAGAGCACCTTATCGCAGGCAGTCCTTCCCCAACCCCTCCAAATCACAGGATACATACACACACACACACACACACACACACGCACACACTGGGTCTGACATGAAGAGGCCTTGTCCAACATCTCAGTGCCAATACAGCAGCATCCCTTGGGAGGGTCCAGCAATTAGCCCTGTCCTGTCCTAACTTTAAAAACACATATTTCACCATCAGCTATATAGATTTCGACCTTGGTTACTAAGGCAAATATTTATTAATGTCAGTATCAATTGATTTTTTTTTCAGTTGAGGTTTGTTTGTTTGGTTTTACATTATCATAATTAATGTAAAAATGGTTTTTAACTAGCAGCTCCTGATGGTATCAGAACCACTCACCATCTGACATTAATTTGCCATTGACTTGTTGGGTCAGATACATTGACTTTAAACCAGAGAGAGCAGCAGCTTTTCCCGTGTCAATTAAGGAAGAAATTAAAAGCAGAAAAGAGAGAAATTAAAACAAAACAGACAAGGTCTGTTTCTTGACGTGTCAGTGACAAACCAAATGGCCCAAGATATGTAAAGCACTCGCAATATATCTCTAAGGGCTTTTCAAAAGAATCTTACCTGATAATGTGCCTCCATTCACTCAATTATCGGTGCACATATCTGCCTAGTTAAGGAAATCAGCCAGTGAGATGGTCCATCAATGTGGCCAAGAGCACATTGGCATTCACATTACTTCAAGGATGTTCCTACAGACCACCTCCAAATGAGGTCACAGTGACTGGATCTCATTCTGAATACCTCCTGAGGGCAGTGCATTCAGACCTGTATAAGAGCATCCTGTTTATATCTTAATACATTAAGACATTAAGTGATCAGGTCTCATGTCACCACTCCATGATGCATACCTACAAACACATATGAAGTGAAAAAGGTGACATGTTCATAAACCAATCAAAAAAAACAATTTCAAGTGATTTCATCATACAAAACAACGAATTTTGGTGAAAATATAGGAAAAAGACAACATTTCCTTTCGACAGAAAGCATTTATTGAAACCAGAGTTCCTTCTCAAACGTCTCTGCAGCACAATACAGATATCAGCTTCAGAGATTTCTGTCTACTTTCCAACTAGGGTAATACAGGAAAAGTAAACTTAGTACTTTCTTAGCACTCTTCCTTCAGTACTTGCATAGGACTGCATTTAAAGTTTAAATGCAGCATTTTTACTTAGGTATCTTTATACTGGGGTATCAATGTTATCAATTAGAGGATATGAGTACTTTTTTACTAAAGGTCTCAGAATTTGATCTGTCATCTAGACTATAACAAGTACTACAACTTATCTTGCAGAGTTCTGATTGAATTAACACAGTTGCCCATTAAACAAGCACAATGTTGGGTCTTGTTTCATTTACAAAAATCAGATAACGAAGCAGATGTAGTCTGGAGTCTGTTACTCTTTTGTTTGTTTTTCAATGCAACTGTGTTATAACTTCAAATTTAGAATGTTCACTGAGAGCTGGACTCCCCATAGCCAAAAAAATACAATGTATATAATCCACACCCTTTGCTTGTTTATAAATTAGGACTGTGTTCTTATTATGTGTATCATGACATTTTGCACCAACAACCTCTGTTCCATCACCTTGTCATCACATTTTTTTAAAACTATTTTTACATATTTGATCTTTTCTACTTGTCCTTTTCTAGCGCTTTATTCTTCTGCAATTCAATTCTGCCGATCTTTCATCTCCTTAATCTACAATCCACTCTTGTGGAATGCGCTGTGCATATATAAGTATGTAGGCAGCTAGTCTAGTTTTAACAGTGATGATGACACTTGCTTTCAAAAGATTCCTTCTAGCAGGCAAGAAAAGAAATGACAGGAAAAGCAGCTCATGACTTCAAACACACTGTCACAGATGAGTGTGGTTCCAGTAATGACTGATGGTATGTGTCCACTTCTTTTGCACTTAAGCTGCAAACCCACTGTTGATGATGCCACTGGAATGTAAGCAAAGGGAAACAGAGCTCATCGCAGTTGACTCAAATTACCCTTTTTTTAATGTCCCTTGGCTTTGGACACATCCATCAGCTCAACAAGAAATTAACTGCTAATGGGGTTTTAATGAAACTGTAACAAATGTAAAAAGCCATTACACCATGATTAAAGACATGGGTTTCATTTCAGAACTGAGAAAAGGAAGGGCACTGCCAGTAGAAGTTGTAAGGATAGAATTTTGCATACTTGTTGAAATGCACAGCAAAAGTTCTTGATTATTTTGCTCTGTAGTTTCAGATAACGAGAGACACCAAAATCATATACCAATAAAAAAAATACTGAGCTCATAATACATCATAATACAAAGGCACTCAGACTCATATTCAACAAAAATATTTTTTAAGTGACCCACTCTTAAAGGCTACAGCCTTACATTTGGGATTCATGCCAAATGGGGGGGGGGGGGGGGGGTTTAGAGCCTGAAATGTATCCAGATGAACATCACATCATGTGACATTCTGAATAATTATCTCAATGAAAAAAAAGTTAATGATAAAAATCTGGTCTCTAAACCCCTCTAAATATATATTAAAACAGCACTTAGAGAAAAAAAGATCACCACATGCATTATATGTACAGCAGTTATAAAATATTATAGTCCTTAAATGTATACTAGTGCCACAGATTTTTAACTGAATTGTATATTTTTTGTTGAGTGGACTATCACTCTAACATATACAGTGCAACTTCAGTAGTTCCTGAAAATTTTTTTCTTGCAAAGAACATCCATTTATTTATCTTCAACTGCTTATCAGAAGTCGGTCGAGGAGGTAGCAGTTCAATAGGGGACCGCCAAATTCCCTTTCCTTGGCCACATAAGCCAGTCCTGACTGAGGGACCCTGAGGAATTCCCAGACCAGCATACAGTTATAATCCCTCCACCTGGTCCTCAGTCAGCCCAGTGGCTTAAAAAGTAGTTTACTAAACGATATAGCTACATTTACAATTTTGGTATCTGAAGCGTTAATGATTCCAGTACATAGTGAAAGGCAACAAAAATGTCTGTGTTTTAAAGATGAGTAAATAGTGGTTTAAAGCACCATTATAAAATGTACAGCAACAAAATCAACAGAAAACAACAGCAAAATAAATACAGAATTTTTTAAGAAGCTTCTTTGAACTTTCAATTTGTGTTAATTTTCGTTCCCCCTCTGGAAAAAAGTGTCACATTTAGCTAGAATGAAAACTGCTTTTGGTATATACACCACAACCTCGAGTTGTCTGCTTGGCTGGAGCTGGCTCAAGCTCATGCATTTGTTTTGGAATCAAGTGAAAGGATGCTGTTTGCAGGATATGCAGTATTATTGATAGGGCATTGTATCATGATAGATAAATTTAAAAAAATGAGGTGTCAACCATTGGAAAAGAAACACAGTAGGCTGTGTGTCATAATTAAGGATTACACAATTCATTTGTTAAACTACACTGTCTGCAGGAAGGAGAGGTCCCTCACTTAAACACCTCTAAATGCATACGGTTAGGTGCAAATTATTAGATTAGATATTAAAGATTATTTCTTGAAACATCTTATTATAGTTCACGTGAAAATAGGCGATCCAATTGCAAAAACAATCATGATACATCGGTTCAATCCATGATTAGTGTTCTGATCACGAAACAGAACAAGGCTAGTCAAGATCAAACAAATTATTCAAAATTGGTTTATTATTCAATATTATTTTAATCAAACAGATTAGGTAAGATTCATAATTGTGTCCAAACCAAAACGACTGAACAGAAAATCACTTGGTCTGCAACTGAGTTCTCTCCAATCATTTTCATACACTTCCTTTGTTCTTTGTTTGTTTGACCTATTTCGTTTTTTTAATCAATTTGAGTGCTATTGCGAGTTGAGCAGGTATAGCAGTGTAGCTTTTTACTACAGTCAAATTTTAATTTTCACATTTGAATGACCTGTGTTCCCTGAATATATTCATAAATTGGAATATTTGCTTACTATAGGGCTGAGTGGGGTAACTACATGACTGCAGTGATGTATGCCTACTGCAGAGTTGAGATCATTACCGCAAGGACTTCTTTAAATTAGCATATTTCATTGTTTCCTTGCTGGAAAGAGTTCAAGGAGTCCATATGATGCATGATATGAAGTGCCACCTTATTAAACAGACCTAATAACTCAAGTTGTCCTAATTTACTATCATCCTATGTTCAAGTTCTTCTGGAGAAAACACTGCATCATGTGACTCATGTCACTTGTTGTTTGAATAACAGCAAAATATCAGGTTCCATCGTACACGTGAAAAGGCTGGTGTTAGGGTCCGCTGGAGAACCTCTGGTTGCCAAATAGGCAGTAGCCAGTTTAATAACCCATAAATAGCATTCTAAAATGACAGAATTAAGATAAATGGTTCATAAGCGTAAATCCCATGATTACCACAATTTTAAAAAGACGCTGGGGCAGAAAACTCCTGAACCACAAAAAAACTTTGCCTTTTCACCGTGGTAATAAAAATCCATACCATCACAGCCCTAGTTTACAGCCCTAGCCTGTATACGCTATTACAGCCGAGAAGCGTTACAAAATACAATTCATCACTGCTGTTACAATGAAAGCACTGCAAATGCTTCTACCATATGCCCTCTTTTTTTCAGAAGCCCAAAAATACATGTTCATCAAAGAGGGGTCAGGGGCATGGAAAAAATTTGAATCCATCTGCCAAAACGAGAATGCATAATTATAAGATTATTTCACTCTAAAGCGGGGAAAATCACAATGACAGTACTAGTGATGTCATGCTAGTGTTCCCTGCCAAAAATACCTCCAATGTACCAAAGTCAAACTGGCTACATTTAGTATCTGCCTCCAGCAGGCCCAGAAAAACAACAAAGGAAAACTAGGATCACAGTTACAGACCAGACTAAAGCAGGAACAAAAGGACTTCTGACTTCTCTGGAGGTTTTTTTCTTTTTTAAATATTTTGTTCAATAATTGTCCTTTCATTATCTTCCCTTGAGAGAACACACTTGGCTGCAATTGTCGTAGAATACTTGAACTGACATAAGACCACTTTAAGTGTAAATAGCCACAAGCCAAGCATATGTTCAATGTTGTCCTTGAATCTCATCTATGCTGTAAAGCACAGGTATTAATAAACATTCAAAGAGGTCCAGTTAGAGAAATTTTCCTTCTGCCAAGGTAATTATAATGTGAGACTTTAGTGGTTTAGCGCTATGAATTGAAGTAGCCTTGAAGTTGCATCTATGTGGTCATTAACGGATTCAATTCAAAAACATTTGAACAGTATTTGTGTTCACACTGAACTGGTATTTCCCTTTAAAAAAAATCTTATTTTAATAGTTTAATGACTAGGGTTGTACTTGAACAGAAAAACAAAATAAACATTGAAAATCTGCATCTTAAAATAAAGTGCTTTATTTTAGAAAAACTTGCTATAAAGGTGTAGCAGCTTGAATTTTTTTTAACTTGTTGGCGGTTTCAAGTATTTTTAGACTGAAAAAAATCTCATTATATTGAACTCTTACATTGTTTATTTTCTGTGCCCTCAGTTCAGATTTGACCTGGTAAGATTGTTCGAAAACTTTGCGCTTTGCCATGTAGTGGCATCTCACCTTGCTGCTTTTAAGTAATCCCCACTCTCTCTGCACCCTCATTTTGAACTTTTTGTGCCTCAAAAATCAGTCAAATCAGTCCATTCCTGATTAAAGCTCTTTTTTGTGATCACCTTTCCTCTCCAGACAATGCCATTTGAAGATACTTTTCGCAAGATGAATACAAAATGAGACATGCACAACCCTTAGTAGTTGCTGGATTAAAAACATGATCAAGCAAAGGGAGATAATAAAAATTTGCAAACAGTGAAGCTCCCATTGAAAGGTTTAATGCTGCAGTGACGTTTCCAGCCAAGTGTTCTTCCTCGTATTTTTCCCGATTGTTGATTATTGTCTTTCCATCTCCTCTGTTTGTCCCAGACCTCATATGTACTACCTATAATGTACAGATCTGATTGGCTATGTAATGTCAAGTGAGACGATTGGGCAAGGGTGCAACTGGTCTTTGAATTTCCTGTAATACTAAAAGGCTAGAAAAGCAGAACTTGTTGAAACAGAAATGCTTTATCAAAATGTGACAGTAACAATGTCTGATCTAGACACAGACCATGGTCAACCTATGAATGACCTATGCTGTAGAGCAGGGGACCCCCACAACTGGTTCTAAAACCAGCACTGGCCTTTGGTCATTTCCAACCGCGCAATGAAAACCCAGTTGGAAACCAGAGGGCAGATGTACACATACAGTGCACTGAGTGAATGGGAGAGAACAGCTGCTCCTGATGGCTCTGATGAAGGATCACCTGCACATACTGTCAGCAGAGAAATACTTCCCCTCTGCAAAGGACCTGGGGATCAGGCGGGAACAAGGCAAGGCAAGGGAAGGCAACTTTATTTATATAGCACATTTCATACACATGGTAACTCAATGTGCTTTAAAAAACTAAAAGTTCAACATTTAAAAGCAAGAACAAGGAGCATTTAAATACAAGGTACAGAAAAGAATGAATAAATAAAATAAAATTTCCAAAATTACTAAAAAGAGCACACAGTGCAAAGTAAAAGATAGAGAGCTTGTAGAAGAGGTCCATCATAAGCATAAGAGCACAGAAGAGTTTTCAACCTGGATTTAAAAACATTCACACTTGGAGCTGACCTCACTTTGGTTGGCAAATCATTCCATTAGTGTGCAGCATAACACCTAAAAGCTGCTTCACCATGTTTGGTTTGAACTCTGGGCTGCACTACCTGACCTGACTCAACTGATCTCAGAGTCCTACTGGGTTTATATGGTACCAGCATTTCACTAATGTATTCTGAACCTAAACCATTTAGTGATTCATAGACCAGCTGACTGGGAGCCAGTGTGAAGTCTTTAGGACTGGAGTAATATGTTCTGATCTCTTCATTCTGGTCAGAACTCGAGCTGTGGCGTTCTAAATGAGCTGCAGTTGCTTAATGCTCCTTTGGGGGAGTCCTGTCAGAAGACCATTACAGTAGTCGAGTCTGCTGGAGATAAACGCATGGATGAGCTTCTCCTGGTCTGCTTGGGTCATGAAACCCTTCACTCTAGATATGTTTTTCAGCTGGTAGAAAGCTGTTTTGGTGATTGATTTGATGACAGCTGAAAGTCAGATCTGAGTTTATCAGCATACCAAGGTTTCAGACTTGGTCTTTGGCTTTTAAAGACAGTGATTCCAGCTACTTACTCTAAGCAATCCTCTTTTCTTTACTGCCAAAAACAATAACCTCAGTTTTGTTGTGGTTAAATTGAAGAACATTTTGAAACAGACACATAATTTACTTCCTCACCATCACATTGCAGCTCTGATAGCCATTGGCTCCACAGCCAAGCAGACTGATATTAGAAACATGCTGCCCTTGTCACTCGAACACTTAACACCACACTACAACCATGTTGTCTCTGGAAAACAGGTTCAGAATCATACTAAATTTACTTATCATGTATTTTGTACACTAGTTAGGACTTTCATTATGCTTCATATGTCTTAATAGCGGGTTCCAAACTTTTTTGGCTGCGCACCCCCTTCTATATTCCAACTGGGGTGACGCAACCCCTATTCCCCACACCTTCGGGGGGAAAAAAATGAATCATAAGACGAGGTGCATTTTGAATAGCCTGCATTTATTAATGAATTAATACGTCAGCTTTTGAGTTCAAATTTTACAAAGGAAATGTTTAATTACAAGGCTTTATTGTGTGGGAAAACCCCACTTTAAACACTCCAAATCGCCATCACATTTTTTTATCTCGCGCACCCCGCACCACACGTTGAGAATACCTGTCTTAACATGACATTATTGGTGATAGTAATCATTTTGGACCAGCCTTGAGCTGGGAAAGCACCAGCAATTCTTGGGAGGGCCGAAGTGGACCCAAAATTAGACCAACCTGAGTTGTAAATGTGAGATTCCTAATATAATTTATAATCAAACTTCAAGTACTACCAACCAATCTTGTGTTACTGTTTACGCACAAGTAGCTGTTGTTCCTCTAACTAGTGTGCATACATTGCTATTAATCTTGTGAATACCAAGGGCAGTATGCATATATTTAGGTGGCTACAGTAACTACTGTTACATGTGCACCTTATTCTGGTTAAGGTTCATGTCCTGGTTAAGGTAATATTCCAAATAAGGTATTTATAAGTGCTCCACTTGTGGGAATATTCCAGTTTACATTTTAGCTAACATATTCCTGATAAACTATTCTTTGTGCTTGGGAAATGGCACATGGCACAATGAGCCTGCTCCACATCTGGTTTGCTGCTATATTACCTCACTACACTTGCGATTTATGTCAGTTATTTCAAACCCATTCATAAACAGAAATACAAAGGCATCGCAGTAAAAAAAATAACCAACAAACAGCCTGAAATGCAGTACAAAAATATTATATATTAACATAAACACTACTTGTGTGTAGAAGTAGTGTACTTCATGGCTGTATTAGAGTAGGCACCTTTACCTCTGGGTCATCATGGCAACGTACAAACATACCACAGCAACAACAATTCCTGCCTCCACCAAAGGTTTGAAAATGTTTTCTGTGGCATTACAATGTGTAGTTTTCTTACTACAATTTCAGCATAATTTAACAAGTTTCTTAATCAAATCCTCCTTAACAATGTTTGACGAGAGCACAAAGACATGGCCAAAGGAGCTATAGCCTTGGCCGTGTCTGTATGCCATTTATGCCAGTCAGAGCCCCACAGAGACTATAGATGAAAATACCCAGTGATGTTAGAGTTTACAGATCTAGATGGGAGAACAAAATGTTCACTTGTCAAGAGACTTATTCAATAAACTGTGCTATCTGGCAAGTTTATAGCTCTAGCAACCAAATAAGCTATCAAGATTCCATGTAAATTGAGCATTATTCTGTTCAGGAGCATTTTCAGATTAACATTTTCATGTGACCGAATATTCCGTTTAATGCAGGCAAATGTAAGGTGTCTTGTTCTGGTTTTTATTCAGGTTTTTAAAAACCACAGTATCATCTAATTGGGTTATGGCCATTGTTTACATGGCTCACATACAATCGAAATCAATTCAGGACGTGCGTGTAATCCTGATCACTGTTACTCTACAAGTTTTTTGACAGAAGGTCATCAAAAAAATTACAGAGCAAAGGGATATCACATGTAACCTCTTTTTTTCTCAGTGTTGTTGAACATATTAATTGTAGGTCTAAGTCACTGCTGTCTCTTTTTTTCTTTCAGTGGAGTCCATTCAACATCTGCCCAGTGACCTCTTGATGTTAACAATATTACATCTGATACACCTGGCTGTGTTACCCAAGACAGATCACACTAAGGAAAGGTGAGAAGAAGAAGAAGAAGAAGAAGAAGAAGAAGAAGAAGAAGAAGAAGAAGAAGAAGAAGAAGAAGAAGAAGAAGAAGAAGAAGAAGAAGAAGAAGAAGAAGAAGAAGAAGAAGAAGAAGAAGAAGAAGAAGAAGAAGAAGAAGAAGAAGAAGAAGAAGAAGAAGAAGAAATTTAGATAGACACAGTAGCATTTAGAGAGAGAAGAAGAAAGGATAATATAATTAAAAAGAAAAAATATTTATGAAATAAGAAAAAACAAAAACTAAAATAAATAAATATCAACATTTACATTGGGCAATTACAAAAATATTTCCATGAAGTATGAAAAAATAAGATGTTAAAAGAGCAAAAACAAGACAAACCAAAAAGAAGAAAAGTGTGAGTGACACAGAAGGAAAGTGGAGGGAAATGAGAAAGAGGGAGACATTGTTCCTGATTTAGATCTGAGAAGGGTCTGGTCCTTCAGATGTCTCCATCAGCAAACCACAAGCCCAGGCTGAGCGTGTGAAACATGCTGCTCATGCCGGCACTGCTTCCCCCCTATTGCTAATAACTGCAATGTGTTAACTAGAATAAAATACGACACAGATCCCTGATATGCACATATTTACAAAAGCACACATCTTAGTCAAGTGAAGAATCCATAAGGGGAAATCCCCCAACATAGGTCAAGTTTAGTTCATTTCTGCGCTGTGGTCCTTTGCCAGATGTTTTAGCCTGGCATTGCCATGAGCCTATTCTCACCAACTATCTTTGGGTGCTTACAAAAATGCCTCAACAGCCATCCTCTGTCAGTGAGTCCCAAACCTGTCCAATATTAGATAAATGGTTGGTATCAACGAGAGCATTTTCTGAATTGAGAAAACAAATAAACATAAGCCTTCTTGTCCTGGTTCCCCTGGAAAAATTAATTGTCACGTGGCTCCTCTAAGTGACCATTTCCCTAAAATGTCTGAAATAAAATTCCTTATTGATTCTGGGGTCTGTTTGAAAAAAATAATTTGCTGCCTTGTTGCTTTACTGTGCATATGGCTCAAAAGGTATCTTCTAAAAATACTGGAACTTTGAACATCCTTTTAGGATAATGCTTACAAATTTGTTACATCAGCACACATCAAATTCAGCTAGCTGGCAAAAGGATGACTAGCAAACATATAGAACCTCTTTTTTTCAGGTGCAGTAGGCTAACAGATGAGATGGTAAAATGTCTTCCCTCCGTAACTTAACTTGAATATCAACCAAAAAAGAAAACAGAATTAACATTTGTCAGCAATTCATTTGTCTCCAGAGTTTGGTTTGTCATCTTTGTTTTTTTTTTTAGTTGTCACTGAGTTGTACATATTTATGGAAGCAGCCACATCAATGCTGCTTTCAAAACCTGTCATTCTGGACACAGGCTCAAGGTATGTAAAATGCCAAGTCTGCTAGATTGGCAGTTTCAAATGCTCCTTAAGACCTCATTGTCATCATGAATTAAATTACTGAGACAAAATTTTACTTGTTTCAAACATATCCTTTGTAAATGGTAAATACAATCACTGCTATCTTACTTGTGGTTTGACATCAACCTCTCACCATGGAAAATTTTACAGTCCCTGGTCAACTAGATTCATACAAGACATATTTGCCCACTGAGCGAGGTAACCACCAGCTCATAGAACTGTGGATACAAAAGCTGAAGCCACTCAGACAATTTAACACATAAGTGAGGTGTACTAGAAGGCACAAACTGCAGAGGCTTCAGTGTTCTTGGAGAGTATCAGCAAGATAGAGTAAATCAACAGAGTGAAACAAGAGAAGTTTCTTTTCATTATCTTAAGAATAGTCATGAAAGGAAACATGTTTCACCCTGGGGGGGCGGCTAATACTATGCATGAAGGCTGTTTAAAGGTCTTGGGTAGTATTACTGCAAGTAAGAAGAAAAAAAACATCAATAAGCTCCAGAGGATGTTACCCAGTGGCTGATAAACATTGCCTTAAGAGATGCCCCTAATTATTTGACAGCTGTGCGGTTGGATTGTGGGTAAAGTGGGTGGGCGATTTGGACAAGGACGATGAATCCTGGCATAAAAATTATATTTCTGATGCATCTATTTTTGCAGCAATCATGTAGAAATAAAATTATACAGTAAATCAGTAAAGTGTTCTTTTAACTTACATTTGTATACCACAAATAAAACAAGGATTCTACCTAATAGAAAAAAAAATGTAGTCCTCCCTTATACGAGTTAGTATTGCTTTCTTATATCCTGAGACAGAGATAACATGGATAACAAGGGGGCTCTTACCAAGCGAGGTACTAGCAAACATGACCAACTCAAGGAAACTCTGGAGAGAGTGGTATGTAGTTCATGCCAACACAGACAGTAAAGGAGCTACTTCAAATATACACCTACTTTAAGAGGCATACAGCATAGTATCTAAAAATAATAATAATAATAATAATAATTGTCTGCTAAATGGAGCTCTCACACTCACCAGAGGACATTAAACACAGACCACCAACAGTTTGTTTAACATGAGGTCCATCAAGGCTACCCTTTTCCGCTGACAAATGGTACACAAAGCACCCTGTTACTGTGTTACTTCTTTTTTCCCAACTCACCTTGAGTACATCTAAAAAAGGCGAGTACAAAATGAAAACCACATCTCAAAAGAATTCCTAAAGGGCACTGATTATGCCAATTTCCTGTTCCATGTTTTTATTCTGGAACTCCACAAGAGTAAATTGACACAATTCACAGTTCCAAAGAAACGATCTTCTTCTGGCCCTTTATGGAAACCCTCAGTTCATCCTGTTTCTGATGAAGGCTTTTTCTGTTTGAGACAGAAGATTATGTCTCTGTAACAGCCCACTTTCTTCTAAATGAACTTCTAGAAGCCTGCCAAGGGCCAGAAAGAGGCAGCAACATAGTAGGTTTCCCCAATGTCAAAAGTATAACAGGTCACATTTATTACAGTGATGCCAATTCCATCACATCTTTTGCATTGCCCAATATTCTCATCGTGTTATGACTGTTATTCTTCCATGAAACAAGAGCAGATATTTTATTTTAGCCTTCAACACATTGCAGTTGACATTTTTGTTTATATGTACCTATGTGATGGGCTCCATGATAGTACAGTCCTGAAATGGTTGCTGTCACTGAACTCCAAAACTACTGCATCATTCTTTCTTTTAAATCTTTGCAGGCGATAATTTAATTTCATAGTTCATAGAAAACAGATCATCACAGAGCAAGAGAAATTGTTTGGAAAAAAAATACAAGTTTGCTCTCTCATATGATTCTCTTAGAACATTTGAGCCTCTGGAACCCGAACTAGGACGGACGTTGAACATACCCAGGATATCTTAAAGTTACCAGGGTTGACAAACCCCAACAACAGTGATCAGGACATTCAATACCATGAAATGGTTATCAATCTGTAATTTAACTCAGGGTTTCCCAACCTGGTTGTGAGAGCGTTCATAGTTAAGGGCTGACACCAGCACTAGATGACAAGTTAACAAAATGGAGAGCCACAGATTTCTCTCAGGAGGAACACACAATCATCTTTGACAACTATAAATAGAATAAATCCTTAATACAGGGTAAAAGTGACACAGGCACAGCTGTCAAAGCAGCAAGGATAGCTGGTAGAAAACTGCAGACTGTGGAAATGCACAATGTCATTATTCCATCATTAAGGCAGTGATAGATCTGACCTTTATCTGATCACCCTTATATGCCAAGAATGGAGCCTATCCTAGCTGACTTTGTGCGGGGTTCACTCTGGACAGATTGCCAGTCCATCGCAGGGCCAACACATATAGACAAACAACCATTCACACTCACAGCCACACCTACAGTCAATTTAGAGTTGACGATTAACCTGACTTGCACGTCTTTGGACTGTTGGAGAAAACCGGAGTTCGCAGAGAGAATCCACCCAGGCACAGGGAGAACATGCAAACTCCACACAGAAAGACCCCATGCTCAAACCCGGAATCTTCTTGCTGTGAGGCGACAGTGATAACCACTGCACCACTGTGCCGCTCTACTAGAACAAGCAAAAATATCTTTCCTAGTTAATGTGGGGGCTTTTAACTGTGGCCGTTAACATTTCTGGCCAATAATGCAAGCCTAAGTCCTTAATGCCTTCAGAGATTTTCTTTGCTAAAAATCACTAATAACGTCAACATTAGCAGTCAAAGCAGGGTAATCATTTCCTAAAGTATAATATCACCGTAAGCACCAGGCAAGCAATTAATAAGATCCACTGAGGGACTCCTGTAGTCCGGATGGCCTGAGAGCAAGGATTAAGCTGTGGAGCGGCAGCATCCTGCTGAGAGTACTGATCACCACTTGACTCACCGAATGCAGGAAGCCGCCGGGCTTAATTTTTCCCCTGACTGCTTTCCTGTGTCTGAAGAGCTGAAGTAACATCATCCCACCAGGAACTGAAACTTCCATCAAACTTCAAAGACAAAGCAATGTCACGTGACGGGTTGTGTAGCATTAGTTAACTCAACAGCAATGGTGGCTGGGTGTAAGGCCTTTTTCTGGAATGACACGTAGCTTTTCCTTGCATCCTGCACATGTTTTAAATCAGTCTGGAATGCCCAACAGAAACCTGTGCAAAAGATTACTCTGAAGAAGTAGAAAATTTGGAGCAGGGAGGCCAACTACTTACAGTATGCCTGACAGAGACAATGATGACAGCCTCACCCTCAGTTAATCTAAAAAAAAAAGGTGTGTAACCAGAGAAACCCCCAAGTTTGCCAGAAAGAGACAAAAAAATTGTCATTTCACTGATAAGATTTATGAACACTGACCCAAACCTCAGTATAAGAGAAAATTGTTGAAGGGCACAATTCTACAAGATTTGTTAAACAAACAGTAGACATGTGCTCTCACAAATGTATACATGAAAGCCTGGGAAACTATAAACCCTTTGGACACTGGGCTTCTAAGCTTCATTTGTTGCCATAGAAATCAATGGTGTTATGTTATTTTGGTGCTTTTTTTCCATTTGGCTATATCAATCATCCCAAATAAGGCAGTGGTAGAGGTGCAACATTATGGCTATTATTCACGATGCAAAGCATACATTTTCATTGTTTATTCTTAGACAGAGCTTAAACTTAAGAGGGTTATTTTTTGAGTCGCAGCTCTCATCTGAAGTCACCAGCAATGCGCTGAAACTGCCAATGACATGTGACAATTCCATAGCCAAGCTTTAAAGAACACTATGCAGATGCCAGGGGTGTCTGGAAGAACTTCCAAATCTGCAAAGAGGACCCCAAAAACGTCAAGTGCCAGATCTGCCAAACAAAGCTGGCATAGAACAAATACACTACTAATCACCAGCAAACTGTTAGTCACTGCTGAGCTGCAAACTGTATTCTATGAAAAAATGATTCGGGTGAAGCTTTGAATATAGTATAGCCAGAGAAATGGTCATTTATTTGACAAAATTGCACGATACGAATGCATACAAGGCCTACACATACAGACCTACATGTACAGACCTTTTTAACACAACTCCCACGATATGATCTGATGTCATTATCGTTCTTGGTCTCTAATTAGTGCACTTGCTCAGTTTTCCAACCAGCCTAAGAGATCCACAATGTGTCAAGATTATTCTCTTTTTATTATCAATAAGAGATGGGTTTCGTTACCACTATAACAAGCTGGATTCAAGGACAGTAGACTCTCCTGAGCTCCATGTCTTCACTCTCTGTCTCGTCTGTCCTGAAGACAAGGCCCTGTTGGACTGATGATCAGACGGATTTATTGTGCAATCTCTGTAAGCGATTTGCTCCCTGTGAGCTGGAGAATCAAAGGCAAGATTTCCGGATGGCATCGGGACAGAGATTACTTAATTTGTGCTATCCGATTACAAACTCCCAAAGGCTGTTTTATTGTACTTGTTGAATCATTTCCTTTGTGTGAGTTGCTTCTACATAGCCTGTGTGAATTTTTCAGAAGGTGTTTTATAATTTAATGGAATTTGTGATCAGTGAGTGTCTAACCATGTAAGAGAATAACAAAAAAATCAGTAATTCAATATGAAAAGTATAATATAGCTATATATTGAATGAAATAATCAATCAGACCAAATAGTGTCTCGAGCATTATCAGTTGTACAACAGCTACATAGTGATTTTACAGTGTCTACAATAATATTCCTAATGTCTAATTAGGGAGAGAAGTTCAGAAAGGAAGGAAGACAAACATCATGACTGTGAGCAAAAAAGACTGTTACTGTCTCAATTTTCTACATCTCTTGGTTAATTCTTATATACAAATATATACATTACGGTGTATATATATATATATATATATGTATATATATACACACACACATACACATATATATATACACACACACATACATATATACACACACATACATACATGCATTATATATATATACATTATATATATATATACATATATATATATATACACACAAACACACACAGAGTTACAAAAACTATCCTCAATTATCTGTAAAGCTGTTGCTTTTAAACTTGTATTTTGACTGTTTAGTTTACTGCCACGAATGTCAAAGGAAATAGGGAGATGTAAAGAGTGAACGTTTGGTATTATTAACTGATTAATGACATAAATGTCAATAATTGTTGCAAATTAATTGTTTCATTGGGCCACTACTGGACACTAATAATGTTAAGGGCTGCAAATAGTTTGGAGGAAGGTTAACAAAATAAAATGCCTTTTACGACCATACGCCAAAGCCATATCTCAGTGGAACCTCCCCAAATCATGCATCAATCAGAATCTCCACATCAGTGGCAAATGCACTCAGCCGCCAAAAAACTCCCTGATCAAGCAGTCAGCATAGTCAAAACCAGAGAGACTCTTCTCAATAAAACCAAGCCCTTATCTTTGTCTCATAAAAAAATAAAGAGTGCCAGGGAGTTTTGTGATCCACTGTAACTGCTGTCCATCCAGTTGATCTGCGGATCACACCTCATTTTCAACATCTGGAGAAGATGTCTAAGATGTCAAGAAGAGCAAAAAATGTGCCCGTATAGTGATACAAATCCCCCCCCCCCCCAATTTTTTTTACCTAACTCATGATAAAACAATGCTTGAAAAAGGTGATGCCTTTACAAAGTAATTTGCAGAGATAAAACTGGGCTTTCCATGCAACTGAAAGGTGCATGATTTTTTTGTTTAAGTCTGTGCTCCATGTTCAGAAAACAGAGATGTTTTTACTCACATACAAAAGAAAACCTGTAACACCCATAATGCCTTCGTGGCCTTCCAAAGGCCAATCCCAGACGGTTTTGGCATTGCTGTCACTGATGCACTCACTCCAGGTGGAGACACTTGTTTTGCCCTGCTGGCTTTGATGACAGCATTGCAGACAGGCTGTTTTGATTATGAAGCAGGAAGGAACTGATCAGACTGTCAATTGCAGTCGGTATACAATAAACCCAGATTATAATGTGTGGTGAACAGCAGCCCAGTAGTCCACAAGAAAACCTTTTGCCAGGAGATAAGGAGTTCTGGGTACAGGCAGCAGTGAGGGAAGATGTATTATTTTGTTCACATTGTACTGCGTCTTAATAACACATAGCCAGTTCAAAATCTACAAAGTTTTTCTTTAAACCAAATGTCAAGTCCCATGTCTTAAACAGGCCTGAACAAATAAACTTAAAAGAGTAAATGAAACTTAATCTAGAAGGTGACAGTAAGATGCACCTTCCACATTTGCTGGTAAACACAAATCAGTGGAAGATGATTCTTAACCCCTGACATTAACCCTTTTACATATCCTCACTCCAAAACAGACAAGATCCAAATAGAAGAAAGGGAATTGTTTTCCAGTATTGAATGCAAGCAAGAAAACAGTTGGAAGTTTCTCACACTGCATGCACTGTCTTTACTCAAATGATTGAGAGAACCTGCATTTTCAGCACAGTGCCTGATTTGATCTAAAGTTAGCCTTTGTGAGGAGTGACATGATCTTGAGAATCACACACAATAAAATTTAAGTAGATGACCTTTTTTTAACCTAAGGGTTAACCCTAACCCTGACCCTAACACTTTTTTCTTCAAAAATCAGACATATGAATCTTTGGCTGCAGCCCTACGAATGTGCTGTCACTACTTGCAATGCAATGTATGGCATTTCTGTTGATGTGGACAGCCTTTTTATCTTTCACAAGAGAGGTGGAGGAATGAAAATAAACAATAGCTTTATCAGCGCCCAATGTCCAAATTCCCTCAGTGCCGAGACGAAATGGAAGTGTGAAGAGAATTGGGAGCACCCAAGTCAGCTGAAAAAAATGATTTGGTGGTTTAGTTACACTTTTTAGCATCACCTGGTAAAGAAAAAAATACTCCGTGAAGCACTGGAAATGGTTGTAAACCCTTCCTATAGGAGCTCTGTATATGGAATCACATATTTAGAACCACCATTACATCATGTCAACTTCTGGACATTTTCAGACTTCCTTTTCATTCAAAGTAGATCAGATCAAACAGTTCATTCATGTTAAGTAACTCAAGAGGAGCGGTTTTGTGTGCATCTTTGCACAAGAGGAAAAGTGTTTAAACTGACTTCTACAAAACCCTTTCATCCCCATGACCAATCTCCTGTTACATACGTTGAGCTCTTGGGCACAGACAAGGGCTTAGTCTAATTTCACATGCATATGTCCACACAAAAATCTGTTCATATGAAATACAACTGCCTTGTGTGAGGCACCCTGTATCATGGGTTTAGAAAAATGCAGAGTTAATAATTACATCATTATTATTATCAATTATTGTGAATATGATTGTTATGATTGAGTAGCAGTAGTAGGAGGAGGAGGAGGAGGATTTATGTTTATAAAAACCTAACAGAAAAATATAAAAAGGCATCAGTTTGCACATGTACAATTAATATCACATTGGAGAAATGTAGTGGGAGAAATTTTGTTCAAAACAGAGCATGAAAAAGAAAGCATTTATAATATATGATATATACTGTATGTATTTATCCAATATCATTTTTGCAATTGTCATTTCAGAGCATTCAGACATAATTAACACACAGAAATTAAAATCTTTTTTTTTTATAAATGGCCTCTGGTTAATAGAATTTATGTCAAAACAAGTTGACACCTATTACCATACTTGCTACACTAGAAGTTCTCATTACAGCTTATTTTAAGCAATTACACTGTCAGCAGGAGCAATAATCTCCAACTGCTGCTAAATGCCCAAATTTCCACATTTACTGGAAACTATAATTGTGAGCTGTTCTTGGTGCTTTGCAGATGGGCCCTATAGAGCAATGTGAACATCTATAATAATACCAAATTCCTCTAAATGAGACACAAACATTGAAAATGTCCAAATAATTCTGGTTATATTGCACAATTGATTTTAAAACAAAGTCTGTAATTATGAAAACAAACCATAGTAATGATATAATCTGCCATTTTCACACAAGGCCCACAATAGGATTCCTGATTCTACTGGACAAAAGAAATTGCAATAATTTAGTTAAAGCAAAATATACAATAAAAAATATAAAAATATATACAGCATCAATGAAAATCCTGTGTGTATATTCAGTTTTTATTGAATCTGTTTGAGGGATGTGTTAATGTACTTTCATTCTCATATTTGATGCTGTAATTTGTGATGGTGTCTAAGTGTCAGCTTTTTCTCTTAAGCAAGGATACTGGCAGACCAAATGGAATACATTTCCACCAAACAGAATATATGGCAGAAAAATCATTTTCTAAGGGCAGAGGATGTTGTTATGATGCCATGTAAAGCCCTTTGAGACAAACTGTTTGTGAAAATGGGCTCTACAAATAAAATTGCCTTGCCTTGCCTCAATGACTACCAATGGTGGAAGTGCCACAAACATCAAACAAAGGTAAGACAAGTTACACTGATCTTAAAAATAGAAGGAAATTGGCTGCATTTTCTTGGCATAAGATAATATAAGTTAGTCTGGTTCCTCATGCCACAAGTGTAGCAGCTCATTTAAATTCCTCATGCAAGAAGGACTTCTGCTGTAAATCTGGCTTTGCTCCAAGTGATGTCTCATGGGTGCACATACCACTGAATAATTTGTCCAAACGTCATTTACAATTCCCCCTAAATCTTTTCTTGACTGGGAGCCTTTTATAAAACATCTGCAACAAATAGTTGTTTTGAAACTATGAGCATTACACCACCAATGGTAAATGACCTTCAACTGTGTATGAAGCATAAAAAACACATTTAAATTTCCATCTAACAAGAAACCTGATCACTTCAGCAGTAGCCACCGGCAAAGTATATGATATTTACCATTAGTTCTGGCCGCTCAAGCTCATGTGTTACAAATCTTTTTGCCGCAGTCTATATAATTAGCTGTAATTGACTTCCCTTGAAATGTGTTTCTTCTGGGACATCTGGCCTTGAAACTGCAACCTTCCCATAAAGGGCCAGCACTGAACTACAAGTTCAGTTTTGTAAAATGCATGAGTGGCAGACCAACCGTACACACACACACACACACACACACACACACACACACACACACATATTTTAGTTATGTATTTATATATATATACTAAGTTAGTCAGTTAGTTAGTTAGGGGTGCAACGATATACAAAATTCATGGTTTGGTTCAGTTCAATTTTTAGAGTCACAGTTTGATATTTTTTCAATGAATAAAAGGTGAAATTTCCATGCCTTTTTTTTTTTTTTTTGCAGTTTAGTAGCCTTTTTATCATTTATTAAAATTACTCATGGCTCTCAGAATGCCCCGGGTAAAGTTTGTAGCACGTGTGTTGTTGTAGTTCCTTGTTTTTGTTTTGTTCCACCTATTTATGGGAGCGATGTCTGTGTAATTGTGTTGTCATGTTCATTGTATTTCCACTGTTTTAGTTTATCATTGTGTGACACTTGACACATACCGTTTTATTTTTGTACACGACACGCTTGCCATCAGGGTCATACTTAAAACGAAAACCAAACTCGTTCAGAATCAGAATCAGAAATCCTTTATTAATCACTTGCGGGAAATTGGATTACAATGCTCCATTTCACAGTAAAAAGCAATATATAATAGAGAAGAAAAATAGAAAATCAAGAATTTAAGAAGATATCTTTTGTACATATTTACATTTTTACAGTGAACGGGATATTTGTATTGAAAGATTTAACTGATGAGCTACATCTTAGAGGGAGGAGTTAAACAGTTTGATAGCCACCGGTAGGAATGATTTCCTGTGGTGCTCAGTGGTAATGTAGGGGTATGAGTCTCTGGCTGAAAGTACTTTTACTGCTGGCCAGCAGTTCTGTTATAGAGAAGGCATGAAGTGTTCCACACGCCAGGTCTGAAGGATGGTGGAGGATCTTCGATTTCAGGTGTATCAGAGGCATCAGCCATGTTGCAAGGAGCTAGCTTCACACATAGCTTCTGTCTCAGTAGTTTGTTTTTGTCCGAACGCATGTGGGAGCCACAGCTCAGTCAATCTGCGCTCCACAGTGCAGGCGGCATAGTTGAGCGCAGAGCCACTGAGCTTTCAGCGCAGAGCACATTGTCAGAAGTTGGTGAAATAAATAAATAAAAGTGTGTTTCATAGTGTCTACCAAACCAAGACCACTGTATCAAACAGTTCAACACGAATACGTGTATTGTTGCACCCCGAAAATATATATACACATATACACATACATGCGTATATATGTGCGTGTGTGTGTGTGTGTGTGTGTGTGTATATATATATATATATATATATATATATATATATACAGATAGATAGATATATAGACAGATAGATAGATAGATAAATAGATAGATATATATGCATGAAACTTATATGTCATGTTTATAATTAAAGAAAAAATATGAAACATAACTCGATATATATCATATAAATGTTTCTCTTTGAATAACTGTTTTCAAATCTATATCTATGATGATGATGATGATGCATGATATGACTGAGAATGACATTTGGAATAATAATTAATATGATCATTAAAAAAACCTGCTGTCATTGAATTTAATCAACTGTGGTTGACGTATTCATTTATGAAAGTATTTATATATCTCATTCAAGAGAAGCGGGGTCCTCTGCAAGTATAAAAGGGAAAAGTGTTAATTAAGACCGACATGTCGAAATAGCTGATAGAACTGATTGAATTCACTGAGGTCATCTGTTTGGATATTTCTTGCCACACGTCAATTAAGCCCCTTCAAAAGGAAAAAAAATGTGCTGATTTAAAGTCCAATTTCAATATTTTCAGAAATCATTATAATTTCACATTTCGAAAAAGTGTTAAATAAGACATTCACACAACTCGTTCAATGGCTTGCTATGTTTTTGCAGCGGCACATTTTTCACTTTCTGATCCACTGGAAGTGTACTCCACTTCAGCGTACCTATTTCTCTCTTCAATGACAGCATGTTTTTCTTACAGTCCAAAAACCTGGAAAAAAAAATACGAATCTATAATCTCATTTACTTTGATAACTTGCTGAAGTTGCTCCAACCAGCTCAGCTCAGCCATTGGCTCCAACTCCTTTTAAGAGGAGGAGCATTGAAATCCATTTTATTTTTGCTCAGATGTTGTTTCCTTTACTGATCCCTGATCAATTTTCTGTGCAGAAAAAGAAGGCTTACACAAATTTATTGTGCAGTTGTTTTATTTTGAGCCTGAGCCCTGTTGAAACAGTGTGGAAAAGTTATAGAAGTAGAATCATTTGCTGCCCCCTGCAACCAGTGGAGCCTTTTCCACACTGTTTCAACAGGGCTCAGGCTCAAAATAAAACAACTGCACAATAAATTTGTGTAAGCCTTCTTTTTTCTGCACAGAAAATTGATCAGGGATCAGTAAAGGAATTGATGAAGAATGAGACCAATAACTGGAATTAATACTGCAATGAAATTTGTGTCACTCGAGTCTTGCGAATTCTCAGCCCTATGCTTTATTTCTATTTAAAAAACCTGTCTGTCAAATTTAAGAAATTAATGTTTTAGGTGATTTTGCAAAGGAAACAACTCTTCTCGCTTGTCTGGCAAAGAAATATTTCACAGGCCTAATGATCAGCTCTTTCACCAACACAAATTTCTCTGTCCTGTCAATTCTATAAGAAACTACAGTTTGTTTAATGACTACAGTTTTAGATTTGCTTGTTAAATATCTCACAATATTACTTTGCAGCATCTTCGGCCATTACTACTAGCATGAAAATTTTTAAACTATTGAAAGCAGCCCCCCTGATCTTGAAAAACTTAAGAAACAACACATCCATAGAAGGCACAGTAAAGAAATAACCTGGAAAGCTCCAGACACACCATCAAAATTTAAATGGTAAATTATGTTGTGCTACTGTGTCTCCAAGGTAAATGAACAGCATTTACAGTATGTTGATAGGGAGACCCACTAATTATATGAGCTGTGAATTTGCAGTTTCTCATAGAAGGAGGGAACTAACCTGGTCTCCATCTCTCAGTTTCAGAATGCACTCCATGGTATTGATGGTAATGACGACTGGCTCTGAGCCCAGCTTGGTCCATGGTACATGGATACGTAGCTCATGGATATGCCCACTCATAAACGTAAAGGGCAGTTTCAACTCCTGTAAATAAGTCAAAACAAATAAAGATGAAAAAAGCATTTTGCAACATTTACAACACTGGAACAGCTAAATGAATATCCATCTGACACCAGAACATTTGAAACAGACTTCTGTCCACCTCCTATTCCAATCTTTGAAATTAAAATCCATCTATCCATTGTCTATACCACTTCATCCGTTAAACGTTGCGGTCGGGCTGGAGCCTATCCCAGCTGACACTGGGTGAGAGGCGGGGTTAACCCTGGACGGGTTGCCAGTCCGTCTCAGTGAAACTAATATTGGAAGATAATAACACAAGTGCTCCAGATTACACATTGGTATCAGTTTGAACCAAGGCAAAGGAATACCTGTATACTACAACTGCAGAATTTTCATCCAATTGCCATTATTTTGACTGATATTGCAAATGTTAGGTGATTTCAATATTCGAGGGGAAACTTTGACATATGCCACTCAAAACACAGGAAAAATATCATGACATTGCCACGAAGAAGTATAAAAAGAACACATTTAAAACAACACTGAAGAGCAAAATACTTGAGTGAATTTATCAAGCGGCTGCACGGTGGTTAGCACTGTGGCCTCACAGCAAGAAGGTTCCGGGTTCGAGTCCCGGCTCGGGCGCGGGATCTTTCTGTGTGGAGTCTGCATGTTCTCCCCGTGCCTGTGTGGGTTCTCTCCGGTACTCCAGCTTCCTCCCACCGTCCAAAGACATGCAATTTGGGGACTAGGCTGGTTGGATTCTCTAAATTGACCGTAGGTATGAATGTGAGTGTGAATGGTTGTTCGTCTCTGTGTGTTGGCCCTGCGATGGACTGGCGACCTGTCCAGGGTGTACCCCGCCTCTCTCCCGTAGATGCTGGGATACGCTCCAGCCCCCCCCGCGACCCTTACTAGTAAGGAATAAGCGGAAGACGACGATGGATGGAATTTATCAAGCTTTGTCCAAGATTTTAAAGAAATTGTCCCCTTCAAATTTTGAAAGACTTGGAGGACAAATTTTCTCTTTGACATTTCTAGAGCAATATTTAATATAATCCTCTGACATCACCAGATAAATATAGGACACTGTCATCTGTCTATGCCATCTTATTTGCTAATAGGCCAAAAGTAGATTGATAATGGCCAATAACGAAGCATGGCCATGATATCAGCTAATCAACAGTTCTTTTCTGATTCTAGTCAAGACAATATACCAGGGGTTATTACTATCATTATTCTCTGCATATTAATTCTCCTAACTTTACTACAGGATATTCACTGATGTTAGTTCCATCATAATTCAAACTGCTTCTGAAGGAGAGGAAAAAAGTATAGAAAACGACTCACTTTAAAATTCTGACATACCAATTGTTAATGAATAAATAATGAACAATATCCCACACAGATATCCTGGAGTACCATTATGAATGAGAAGAAATCAACATAAGAAAAATAACACAAATCGAGGTACGGCAACATAAACAGACCCTAAAGCCAATGACGAAAAAGTCAAATAAACTTGGGCGGACAAAACAGTTGTGAGATTTAGTATTTGACTTCAAAGAACATAGAGCCAAAAATAGCGATGAGATGGGCAATATGGAACTATAAGTCTATTTATACGAAAAAAAACTTAAATGTGAAAATATGTCTTTCATCCAAATAAATCTCAACTTGGGCTGTGAAAGGGGTTAAGCAGAGGTTTCATTCTCCAGAGTACCTGCTCCAGCACATCCAGCTTCAGGTCCAACTTGCTGAGCACCACATCTCCTCCCCAGAGCGATAGCTGAAGATCAGATGGCTTCAAATTCTTGATGTACTTGTTCACATAGCTCATTAGAAGTGGTGTGACATAGGACTCCAACATCGTGCCCTTGACATACAAGCACATCAGGGAGAAGAAAGCATTGTGATTATACTTAATGGTGTGCTCATTTTTATCATGTGATGTCTATTTACCAAAATCCCTTTCACCTTTATTGCTATCCCACACTTGTTTTAAAAACCATTATTGCGGCTGATACCAAGGTGAGAGAAAATATATTTTTGACAGAGATATTAGGATAAATCCAAGGACACAAGAAAAGAGTGTCATTACTTTCAGTAATTATTCCTGAATATCATTCAGATGTGCCTGTTCAAAAGTGCGAGCAGTGATATCACGTTTAAACGCTTTTTTCATGCTATAACATCATAATACAGAAAATGTTCTTTTATTCATGACTCCATAGAGATTCAACACCTAAACTGAAACGGAATTGACGTGAATCTTAAATGAGCATTTCTAAAGTAAAATTACAAGTTATATTAAGGCAGGCTGAAGGTGTACCCTCTTTTACAGGAAGATGTGTACTGTAGAGCTGATATGGACATCCACAGAGGAACAACAAATATTCAATTAGCGTAGGTTACAAGCCGTTTTTATCTATCTGTTATATTCATGTTCGTGGTTCCAGGTTTTAAATACCTCACAATGTTGTATACGAGTGAATGCCCGGCTAAACCGGCTAGCTAATATTACTACGTATTATTCAGGCGACCACGGGGGAAGAGCTAATAATAATTAGCAACGCCATCTCATACAGCATGGCAATGTAACTAAAAAATAGCATTTTTAAAATGAAAATTTCTTGTTATGTGAGAATAACTTACAACGGAGTTGTTAGCCAGAAATGCTAACTTATCTGTTATCTGTCATCGTGGTATCGCAGCACCGCAGAAGTGAGGCAAGCAAGCTAAGCTAACTGCTGAAAATAAGTCGTCCTAACTTCGTTTCCGGAAGCTAAAACATGTGACCACGGGTAAAAACAGGAAAATACGCCTTTACGTGAGTGTTGAGTTCGTATCCCCAAAGCTTTTCCTTTAATTCAATGTTTACTGTAACAAATTCATCTCGCTATCTGACGTTAGCCTCAACTCCCAACAGCTGCAGCAGCCCAAACGTCATCAGTAAACATACGCGACTTCCGGGTTTGTGGTGTTGCCTTTTCGTTCCGTGGGGATTCTGAGGTTTATAGTTCGGTGCGCATATATGACCTAAAATGTTGATAAACAAGGCACTGGAAGTATATTTTGATACGCAGCCAAATGCAATATCATTTTCAAAGACTCAAATAACCTGAAAAAAATCCATGCCAATATCAAGCTCGTGTGCACAATTCCCTTGCTGCTTCGCCTGCGATGTGCCAGTTGGTTTTAAAGGAGCAGCGTTTAGCTTGTGAGCCAAAGTCGGTTTTGTCAATACTTCAAATACATTTTTAGATGGCCACAGCCACCTGAAAAGGTGAGGGTGGAAAATTTGATTAAGTAATTTTAAGTCCTTTTTAATCTTAATTTATTTGCATATGCGTGTCCTTATATGGCTGCGGAAGCCCACCTTGTGGCTGGAGTAAAATGAACTTCACGATGGGCTGCTTTTTAAACCGTGCCAAGATGTTGGTTCCTATTACTTTAAAACACAGACATTGACATACATTTACATCTCATGACTTTCACTCCAAAGGCAGAGTTTTCCTTTAAATACCGACCGATGGAGAAGTCAGCAGGGACTCATGAAAACCGAATCAGGTTATCTTTGCCTGAAAGTCACACAGGTGCACGACTTGTGAGGTTTTCATTGCAATGACTGTGTGGTATCCCTGAAAGTAAGATTCTTTTATAATTTTGATGAGCGCAGATACAACAAGACTTTTAATTGAAGTTAAATCAGTAACAATACTGTTCAGAACAGCATTTTCGCTAAACGAGGATGGCAGTTGGGGAGCGCAGTGTACTGTATTTAATGCAAGTCACAACCAAAACCATCCCGTGTGTGTGGATTATTTCCAAAACTACACTGAAACAGGCTTGTCCCTGCTGATTTGCGGCTAAGTCTTTGACAAATAGCTTGGCCTATATGATGCAATATCCTACACTGTTCCTGGATCCTACTTTACATCAGTTTCCCCGTAAATATGTCAGGTTTTTTTGTATGTTTGTGTGTTTGTTTGTTAGTTTTGTTTCGTTTGATAATGTATTTACGCAATGTCTGGAGATATTACAGGAAAACGACTTTAATGGGTTCTTCGATCTTAATTGACCAGTACTTCACCCATCCACCACATTTTAGGAGAATTGGCCGGGTAATTTTCGCGTAATCTTGCGTGGAGTTAAATAAACACACGAAGCATATGAATTAAAACGCATTGGTAAATAGAACGAACCATGTCTCAAAAGACAATCTATCTTCATTTAGTGTCTTTGGCATTCTTTGTGACCTCCTTATTAAACAAGCCTCAGCTATTGGATAAATATAATTTCCAAATTTGGCCTCTTCCTTACAGTTGAGCTTTACGCGGAAATGATTTATGTGGCCAGAAGCCTCTGTCACAGATTTAACTGTAATTTGCATTTAAACCATGGAGGGTCAAATCAAGTCAGAGATGTAGTATGAGGAGGAGTTGAGCCAGTGGTGGCTCTTCTATGTCAGCTATAAATCATGAGGACACTGTCCAAAAAACACCGGTCACCAAATTAACGATAGGCAACAAGGTCTCTCTCGCTCTCCCTCTCTCTCTCTCTCTCTCTCTCTCTCTCTCTCTCTCTCTCTCTCTCTCTCTCTCTCTCTCTCTCTCTCTCTCTCTCTCTCTGTGTGTGTTGTCCAGACCAATAGCCTATGTGTTGTAATTAATGAGGGCTCTCTTGACGTTGTAGACTATAACGGTAAACATTAAATGTCACAGCCCAACGCACTGAGAATCCACGTCCAGTGACATACCCTTTTTGTGTTGTGTGAGTATGATGTGTGACTTCGCACCTGGTGCTACTGCCACTACTGAATTAAGAAGAACGATCTTGTGTGTTACAGTTTCAGAGGTGACCCTTTGGAAGACAGGGATGAGAGTTCATTCTCTTTCCTTTTCTGTTTTTTCTCATTTTGTAAGACTTGCACCTGTTTTGCTTTGATTAGTTCTTTACAAGACTTATATATTTTTTGTAATTTCGGATGCATAATATGTGCACATGCGTTCTAACTTGTTTTCAGCATTACTCTGAGTTTTAATCTTCGGAAAGGTTTTGTTCAATTAAATTGATCGCAATTCGATTTAGTTTATCCTAAATCAATAGGCTGCAAAATTATTCTATGTGGTAATTATTATTATTATTATCATTATTATTGTTATTATTATTAATAATATTATTGTTATTGTTAATTTGTTGTTTTGTTCTTTTTCCTGTGGTTGCATTTTTCACATTTGCCTTTCATGATTACACCGTTCACAGGTGCATGATTGTCGTACACTTGTTGAGGTTGAGTTGTTTTGTTATAAATCTAAACCTTAGCTTGCCAACTTGTTGCTTGCCAGCTAAAAAATAATTAGGAAATTACTAGCCTGCAGAGCGCAGTAAACCGGGCCTTTGTTAATGGCCTGACAGCAGTAAAGTGTGCCGTTATAATCTTCTGTTGTCATTGTAACCACTGGTTTCACAACCATTTCGAGACCATTAATAAATGCCAATTTTTCAAGCAGTTGTTTACACTGTCAGGTGAAAACCAGAAACATTCCTCAATGTGAAATGAAACAACAGGCCTGAAGACCCTCCAAAAATGAGGAGAGAAAACCTTAATCTACTTTAAAATTTGATAATGTATCAACTTTTTCTCTCATAGGTCACAGCGCCGTTAATTAATAGAGCAAAAGCTAGTCAGATCAAATCCAAATCCTGGGTGAAACATTTTTTGAATGTACACAATTCTACATCTGGGAATTCAATCCAGCATCGAGAGCACTGTCCATTTCCCCCGCTTCCTCAGAAGCGATATATGTTTAAAACAACAACAACAACAACAACAACAACAACAACAACAAAACAGCAGCAGTAACAACAAAAATAAATTCTAGACTCTACATTTCACAAATTGTCTGCAGGTCTCAAATAGGCCCAGATTTAACATTTTCAGAATAATGGCAAACTTTATCTCAATTTGAAGATGCAAAATAACAGCATGTTGCCAAGATAAAGCAGGACGAGATGAAATTAAATAATCGTTATGTAAAGATTGCCATCATCTGCTTCTTTTTGCGATGAGAGGATTTTTTTTTTAAAGTCGGTAACTGCTTCCGGTAAATCATTAGCTCAGAAGTGACGTAGATTAGGCCATATGATATTGCTGCTGGTACTACTGATCAGCCTCTGGAAGAATGTCCTATATGATTATAGGAAAAATGTCTAAAAAAATTTTTTTAAATGCAAAAATAGCTGTAATGATAAACGTTGGCCTTCGATGTTATCATATGGCTTTATTCGAGTATCACTCCAAAACACTTCCCTGACTGATAGACCTGCTCAGAGAAGAGCTTCCTTTGATGACTAACTGATATCAGCTGGCCTGCTGTACACTCACACACTCAGTCACATCAGCTTTCAGTGCCTGCTGCCTATAAACATATAGACTTATAAACTTAATGAGCATAGTAAACAGCTTCAAGTCAGAACTGCAGTTGGACCGTGACATTGTCTCTCCTGTTTCAAAGGCATGCAAAACCATGAAATAAAGAACAGAAGCAAAGCAAATTTAACTGGAAATATTTATTTCTAAAATACAATTTAACACACTTTAAAATTACGACTGTTTTTTGACAACTTCATCATTTCAAGGTCAGAGAAGAGCAATTAAAAAAAAAAAGATCATTATTTACATGGTCTTGATATTTACAGGTAGTTCTGAAGCTCGACGTCACAGGGATCCTCTGCTGTCCCACTTGACGTGCAACTCAATCCCACTCTGTTATGTGCTGCAGTAAACGTGTCCAGAATTGGAGATTGTCTTTGAACCACAAAAAGTCGCTGACTTGTGCTCCTGTGTTATGTCCATTTGTTATATATATATATATATTTATATATATATAATTTTTATTTTTTTTTATTTTTTTGTCTGTCCAGGCTAGAAGTCCTGATGTGGGCTGTGCGTCAAACTGTGCCGTCGCAAGTCACAGTTGCGCCGAAACACCTTTCCGCAGCGGCCACAGCTGTAGGGCTTGATGTCTGTATGGGTGAGAAGGTGAGTTTTCAGGTTACTTCTTTGATTAAAGGTTCTTCCGCATGTGGGGCATTTGTGGGGAGATTCCTGTTTAGATTTAAAGCAAGCAAAGGATTATTCCCTTTAATTGTATAGAACGTCTATCATTTATATCTTTCAGTCAACTTAATATTTATAACTGACTTCACACATTCATTTTTCACACATTCATTTTCACATAATTTCTATCACTTCTTCATTTAATTAATTGGCCACATGAAAGTTTTTTTGTGAGACTTACAAACATCCCCTTGCATGCAGTTGACCTTGCATATAAGGGTTAATTATAATCAAAGTTTTTAAAAAAATTGATTAGTGAGAATAAATAAGGATATTTTCATGATAGACAGCTTACCTGCATATGTAAGGTTTTATGGACGGCTAGAGTTCGAGACTGACAGAATCCCTTCCCACATTCTTGACATTTGAATGGTTTTTCCTTGGAGTGGATGTATCTGTAAAACAGAAATAACACTTCATTAAAGTCCACTCATGCAAGGAATTGCTTGTAGCTGTTACAAACCCCAGAATCAGGGGCGATCTGCTCTGCAGGTTAGGAGCCATTATTGGTGCTTAAAGCGCTTTAGCGCCCTCGTGGAGAAAACTCTGGGAATATCTGCCTGACTGCTTAAATAATATTTTTGTGCTTGCTCATACTTGACAAGTTAAAAGAATGGCGTGGTATTGTTTTTGTCAGGAACGCTGGTAGGAATTCATTTTCCTGCGTCTCAAAGATAAATGTGTCTTACCTGTGGTCTCTGAGATGGTCTTGTCTTCTGAAGGCCTTGTGGCAGATGTCACAGGTATACGGCCGCTCGTCTGTGTGGGTTCTCTCGTGGATGAGGAGGTTATAGGACTTGGTGAAATGCCTGCCGCAGAACTTGCAAATAAATTCCTTTTTAGTTTTGGATGGGAGCCTGCCCCGGGTGGGTTTTCTATCCGGGGACAGCTTGCTCAGCTCGGAGATGGTTCCCCCAAGTCCTGATGCCAACTTCACCAGATCCGCGGCTTTCGGTGGGTCCTCTTGTGTGGCGGCAAGGGCCAGGTTGGCGAAGTCAAACCTCGGCCTTTCCTTGTGCAGCGAAGGGACGCCGTGCGTAACGGAGGCTTGTTTTGGATGGAAGAGCTGTGCTGCGGCAGTGAAGGGTAAAGCTGGGAAGGGAATCCTGGGGTCCATCAAACCCTGGGCCGCTGCCATTTCTGTGATCGTCGACCTCAGTCCCTGGATGTGCGGGTAGCCAAGAGTCCAGTGGTTCATGTGCATGGTTTGCACGGCGCTGAGACCATATAGTCCCTGCAGCTGGTCAGCGGGGAAAGTGTTGACTGCCTGCAGGAAGGAGTAGTTTGTGAGCTGGAGGGCAGGGTGCAGGGGGATCGGAGCATGCAGGGCTTTGCTCCCCATCTCGGCTCAGACCACTGCACAAGATACGGAGATACGCCTGGGGAAATAGAACACACATTAACAATTAGTGCTGTGTGGAAACTACGCATTAGAGCCAGTAATCTCGTGTGAACGAACGCAGGCAAAGCAGAACCTGAGATCCTCATATTGTGTTCAGAATATAACCACCTGCTTGCTCACAGCATATGGTTGAAAAGAAATGCACAATCATTTAATTTGTTCAGTTTTTTACAATTATAACAAAATGCTATAATATATTTCATAAAATAATCTCCACCATCAAAAGTGACTGTATTTATTTTTATTAATCAAATGTGAATTTTTTTTGCCCAGATTATGGCGCAAAATTACGAAAGACAAGGCTGAAACTACGTGTTACTGATAACGATGAATAAACTCCTGTGTCATACAAATATGAATTCACACGATATTTTTTAAACCTGACCTTTTAATGGCTCGAATCCCTGATATAAGCCAGTCATCGAAACTGTCATGAAATGGGTGTAAATGAATCGTGTTATTGCCTCCATTCAGATCAGTCTGAGTAAAACGCAAATTCTCACACTATAATTAGAAAAGACACATGTTCTTAACGGCTGTGCTTTGTGTGTCACTACGCAAAACAAGTGTTCTGTATGTGGTATTGAAACGTTGCCAGCAGTGATCAAGTATGTCAGTAGTTGCAGGGCAAAACACGCAAATGTTAGCAATGAAAAATGAAGTTAATTTTATCTTTGCTGGGAAGGCATTTTTGTTCAAGGTGATTCATTCTAAAGGCAATACGGTTTTTTTTCACTCGTCTACTTCATTTTATGCTGTATGTTTTTTGTTTGTTTTGTTTGGTTTGGTTTTGTTTTTTCGGTAAAAGGCCGATTTGCCCTGGGGCAAGACAACATGGGAGCAAATATCCCACGGGTGTTTTAACCTACTTTTCTACAGAGCAATGTTTGCGATATATAAAAACAAGGAACTCTCATATCCACCTAGGATAAGTGAGCTGAAAGTTCCGAAGAATGAGACGGCCTGAATCCATGCTTGTGTGGTTGTTCACCAGGGTTCTTCCCACATAAAATCACATCTGTGCAAGTTCAAGATTCCGGACGGTAAAACCGGGACTGCTCGTGATCCAGTGCAACTGACCTTTCAAGAAACGTAGGAAAACATGCCCTCGTTTACGCTTTTAGATCAAGCGATATTACGCTGTTTTTGACTTATCTGTCCAAATCAGTTAACATGAATCTTCAATACCTTGTCGAGATTATTCACACTTGGAAAGTGCTTACAGAGTGAAAGTCCTGCTTCCATTCTAGCAAGAGGGCTGATCTGTGGTTGAGGTCATCTTCTTCTTCTTCTTCTTTTTTTTTTTTAACATTTGTCTCACAGATCTTCGAATTATGCCAACTTCGCTTTGCTCTCCTCAGACCGGGCAGGGGGTAAATATAATTTCGCACAGGTGCAACATCAGTCACCGTGCAGGCACTTGTTGTTCTTTGCTCATATGCATAACATTGTTCAACCTGTCCTACTCTCAATAACCTTTGGACTTTATTTACACTTGGACAACAGCCTCGCTGCCTTGTCGCGTTCCATCTTATTTTGAACGAATGTTTTACACTCCTATTCGCCGCGACAAGTCTTTAGACACGCTTGTTTAAACGATCTTATTTGATGTGCACAGACAGCAACCAGGGTGCACGAAGAACCGTTCAGGCTCGTGGCCCTCCGAAGCAATAATCACCTACAGGAAATGCGTTTAATTTAGATGATAAAAGCGGACCTATTGATTTTAAATTTGGCCTGGTTTAAAGCTATTAAAGCTGCTTAAGAGCGAAAGGAAAGCATTTCATTTGTTCAAGACAAAAAGTAATAGGCGAGGTGAGTTTGCTGACATGCACCCTACCAAACAGAATCTTACCCCAATAATTAGCTGTCAAGGGTCCTGCGGTATGTTAGTAATCCACAGTAACTACAGAGGCGACGGGCTCCAATAAATGCGTCGCTAAAAGTTTTCCAAGTTCCAAGTCCGTGAAACTTTCACGAAGCCATGCAGTCAACTCTTGTGTCACGGACCTTTGCAGAGATGTTTTTAAAAGTTGTGTAAAGAGACGAAGACGTTTGGAGGGCAGACAGCTGCAGCGTGGGAGTCCAGTCCGGAGCCGAGGCTGGAAGTGTGCGTAATGCGCACCGGTCCTTCACTTTTCAGTGCTCGGGCTCTGGATCGCTCAGCCCGCCCTCCGACACGCCTTCCCCTCCTCCTCTATCACTAATTCCAATGTTCCTCCTCTGTTTATTTGTGTTTGGATAGCAACTGGAGCTCCAGACCATAGTGCAGCAGCGTGTTCAGTTCAACCTGCCTCGCCTGACACCTCTCATACACCATACCTTCCTTCTTTTGGAAACATTATTGGAAACGCTGGAGGAAACACTTATCCCCCCCCCCCTCCCCTCAACCCCACGCTTTTGAAAACGTGCTTTTGGACATCTCAGCTTCTTACAAGATTTTTTTCTTGAACCAATTTCGCATTTACAAAAATGCTAAATTCATGCAAGAGCAATCAGATAAGATCGTTTAATTTAATTGAGAAAAAGCATGTTGAGGGATTATACAAATAAAACCGTTAGTGTCGCTTGTGCCTTCAGTCGGTCAGACACTGCGCTGTCCGTCTCTCTTCTTTAGCCCTCTTCTTCAGTTAAATACTTATATAAAACGGAGGTTTTAATTGAATTATAATACAAGTACCACAGCAGTTTTAGGTTACTTGTTATTAAAACGAAATTTGCGCATTGCCCCACAGTCCTAAATGCATGCATTCTAAATTCCCAACAAAAAATAACTTAGATGTAACTGAATTTAGGAAATTGAAATAAAATAACCTGTTATTGTCCGTGTTTTAATTACATGTTTTTAATGAATAAAACTCTGCTGTGTTCACTATTACACTCACATCTTAAAACCGAGTCTAGGGAGAATGACAGCTATCGAGATCTGCTCTTTAATCAAGTCTGCGGTTTGTTACTGCGTAGCCACAGATTTAAACATTAAGACTTGTGACAGCCGAATCAAAAGTTAAATGTGTTTCACACACAGAAAAGTGACGCTGTCATCAGGTTGTAAGATATCCTCCACCAGGTTATTCAACGAAGAGGATCCATTTATCAGTTTTTCCATCCAGATGTTCAGTCACTCAAAAAAATGAGCTGTATATGATTTTAAAATAATATTTTTTTGGTGTTATCATATCTCAATATTTGCAAATAAAATATCCTAGATGTATTTGTTTAAATATTATCTGTTGGTAATTCTCTTAATGAAATAGAGTTAAAAAAAAAAAAAAAAAAAACGCCATAAGCGACTCGCATCATTACCGGCTTATTCATTAATTTTTCTCTGATAACTGCAGACGAGAGGTGGCCTACATTTTATTTTTGAACACGAACGTGCAAAAGAAGTGTTGAGGAGAAGTGTGCAGGCACTTCTATTCTGGCTTGGCTGTTCATGATGAGATGTGTGCAGAATGCGAGTCTGCAGCGCCGCCCTTTGAGACTCAACCATAACGACAAGCTGCACTTCTTTGCGGTTCTGACAGAAGACTGCCATTTAGTGCAGATTTGCATTTTCTCCAGGCATCACAGAAAGGACAGCTTCAGTAGAATGCCGTCATTCCTGTGGCGAATCGTTGAACGACTTTTTAGCTTGAAAGAAAAAGAACTTCAATGATTTAAAATTAATACGGATCATTGGAGCTTCTTTATTTTGATGTTGCCTAAATTATTCGAAGTTTCTAATCAGCCTAGTGGGAAGTGGGTGGGTAGATCTGCAGTTTATTATTTGAGCGATAACAACCGAAGAATTTGTCTAAGACGTTTGCTCTATCCAAGAGCTCATGTAGCTGTAATTTTCGTTTTCTTAGAGCTGCAGAACTTTTTTTTTTTTGCACACAACATGCTTGCGGTTTTCGTTCGGTTTCATATCACCCAGGCCTCTATCTTCTCTGTCAAAACACTGAACAATTGCATACGGATTAGAAGAAACATAAACCTCCAATTTTGGACATAACACTGATGATGACGTTTTTTTTTCAGCATATCATTTCCACCCTGGAAACGTATACCAATGTAAATTGTGTTTATTTTTAGTCCTTCGAAAGAATCCATCAAAACAGTAGGCTGGGATTTTAAACAGGCGATCTGCTGGAATGCTCCACAGTAGACAGCAACAAGCTTCATTAAATCTCAATTTGCCGGTGTAATTCAAACAGTCCAAATTAATTAGAAATTGCACTGAACGTGTAAAATAATTTCTGGAATTAAAATAGCGACTTCCTGTGTGAAGCGATTTTTTTTTCCCTACAAACTGCAACACTTGAGCCTCATTTACATCGGCTTTGAAAAATTGCCCAGCTAGATTTGGACACACCGACTTTATACCATGCAAGCTATAAATGTATTTTTCATCTTATGGTGTCTAGCGCTACATTCCTAATCAAAAAGGAGAAATAATATTCTATTCTTTTTTTTCAAACATAATCAAAGGATCAGAATATCAAATCTTGCTCAGCCAATAATTTGTTTAATTGTTGCATTTAGAATATATCGTTATAATGTTCCTCACTTGATATTTAGATGTGTACTCTCATTTTCTGCATGAAAAATGTGTTACTGTATTTATTATACTTAGGGTGAAGTCGGAGGCAGAGCTTAGTGCCTTGACCTTTGGCCCTGCCTCAAGTCCCCTGCAGCCGCTATCCCTCCCACTGATCATTTGACTCCCACACAGTATTAGTGTGCAGCTGCCAAGCCTGTAATGGCCGACACTCTTCTTCCAATAATACTGAGTGACAGATTATCAACAAAGACCTGTAGATCTCTCAGGGTCTGCACAAAAGAATTAGATTCAAAACTTTGCTTTGTCTCTGTATGACTGAATTTAGAACATTTCCTGCCTATGCCTGATTACCTTTTACAATAAGAACGTATTTTGATTCCATCGTATGACATCACGGACTGCTCAAATAGAGGTTTAAAGATTAAAAATAAACCCTGATAAATGTGCCATTATCGTAACCTTTGACAACATGGATGATGGATTTAATTGAGTTCTCAGTATCAGGAATGACTCTAAAGTAAAGGGACAAGGCATGTTAAGAAATTTGGGCGAAACTTTTTAGGACCAGCGTGTCCTCTCTTTATTTTCAATTAAAAGTACATATATTCTTGCTATATGTGCTGTATAAACGGACAGCAGTTGGGGTACTGTGAACTCAGTAGCTGCTGATACAAATCTTCAACTCACATCCATTTAAATCGGTCGCCTTATGATTTCAAATGGTGTACCTTACCTCTGTTACATGCTGCGCCCTTGAGAGAAAACGTGAAGCTGCTGGTGATGTCTGTGATGCTGTGCTGATGTGTCTCTGTTGTCAAACAGGATGTCAGGTCCATACTACAAGAGCAGGGGGGGAGGCAAATCTGTCACTTTTACCTGCCTGCTGTGGTTTCAGAGCCCCCACATCCCCACCTACACTCTCACTCATCCTGCCCCAGGAGTTGTTCTCTGGGTGGCTGTTGTTCAGTCATAGACCCCCACAATCATATTTTCTTCCACATCACACACGTTTACATGAAATTGTGCATTTCTAGGAAAAAAAGAAAGAGGTTTTAAAAGGTTGCTGTAACTTTTGAATAAAACTGATACTGTTCCTGTTTATGATGTATAAAGCATACAACTGGTTCAATAAGTGAATGTAATTTACAGTAACAAACATGGGACAATTGTAAATGTTTTTGGGGGAATGATGTAATATATTTGGTATTGCATATATTCCAACAGTATAGATATAAATGTCATACCTTACATTTTCAGTTTGGTAACAGCACATTAGTGCAGTAGTTAATAGTATAATATAGTATGATAATAGTTATACAATGACTGCTTTTTTTGTGTGAGCCACTTTTTCAAGAGCCAAGTGCCTCTTTATTTTACACTGGTTCAAATGTAACATTCAAATAAGGCCGAATGAAATGCACATAGAATAAATGAAAAGAGAAAAGACGCAATGGCTTAAAGAACATGTCATTCCTGTGTGACTGTGCTAATTTTATACTCTAAAAACTCAAAATGGAGACACCTCTAAAGTTGATTCTTAATTAATTCTATGTCAGATGTAAGCTGCGCGCTTAAATGATATCACTTTGAACTCTGAATTCAGTATAATAATGGCAATGACATCATGAAGTAAAATAAAATAAAAACAATAAATATACTCGTGGTGATAACATTTGACACATGGTCAAGTGAAGTGATGCATTTTGCAAAGTGGTCTTAGAAACCACTGTGTTCTGCTGCAGAGCCTCTTTTTCCAGGATAGTTGTGCGGTGGAGCTGTGACGATTACCACATGCTCCGCAGTACTTTATTGTACAATATTGCCCCCTATTGGTTGACTCTTAAATTACATTTGAAGCAACAGTTCATGTTGTATGACCATAAAGCTTTGATGATGGCATTGTTGTCTCCTTTAGGAATCGGATGAATGGTGAGAAATGAGACGTGACAACAATTTATGAGTGAACAACAGTTTTACATTTCATTAGATTAGACCTGTGTGCTCTAAGAAGCAGGAAATATCAGCACAGTACAACTCTCTTGTATAATTTCAACAATTTCCTGATGTCTTATTTTTACTATAACATTCAGTATAGAGAAAAAACAGGCTGATCGATGGTAGAACAGGGGGACCGGCAGTGTGGCAAGTATACACAGAGCATTCTTCTGGTCTCCTGTTGATCTCTTCCCCATCTGCTGTCCATTGCCACTCTCTTCACTGGTCTCCTGCCATCTGTTTAACAGCACCCGGCATCTTTGCGTGACCAAATGCTCCCTGCATTGTCATCCATTTTGCCAGAGAAGCATAGAGAAGAAAACCGCCATGATATCGTGCTCCTTCAACCAATAAAACCCACCAGTTAATTCTGTTGAAGCCTAGCACCCAAATCCCATTTGTCAGCAAATAGCTTCCTTTGGGTTGTCTGTTCTGGCGAGGCGCTTCTGCAGCTCCCCCTGCCATTAACATGACATCTTTAGTTATTTGCTGTCTGGTCTGATGGCGAGCAGAGAGAAGAAGTGGTGAGGAGAAGAGGCAAGAGAGAGGTTTCTGTGCATTATCATGAACGTGAATCATAAATGCCTCAGTTGACAGGCTTTAGTAGTATAAGCCATGTCACTTTTACCCATGAGATGTGTGTATATGTGTATGTGTAAGTGTGTGGCGATGTCGTTATTGAAGGGTCTTCACCGTGTATAAAGACAGCAGTAGATCTGGGGAAGGTGAGCAGTGTCCTGCAGGCTTCACTTCCTAAGCAGGCACTATATAGGCAGAGAGGGCCTCATGAAACTGTCTTGCATGTTCTTGCTGCTGTCACTGCAGTTTTGCATTGTTATGAGACTGGCATGAAATGGTATTTTCTTTAAGCTCTTCGTGGCTCAGCTGTGACAGGCGTGACCTGTTTGTTGCCGGGCTGGGATTAGCTGGATTCAGCTGCTCCACTGCTGCAAAGGCTGTGGTGCTTTTTAAAAGGTTCCCTATGCTGTATTTGCCTGCTATACATTGCATCACAACCGCCATTTCCTTACTCTCACTGTTGTAAATCTATTCCACATTCACAATTTTTCATGACAATTTGATAATATTTCTGTTTTATCAGTGGGGACAATGGCACAACCTTTTGATTGGGTTTCATGCTGTAGATGAAAAAAAGCCATAGACTTTGACACATGTTTTTATGAATGTCATGTTTTTAGAGATTCTCCTGTCTTAATAATTCAAATATTTTGTGAAGGGGATAGCTTAAATAAAAGGAAGACTTAAGATGACTTACATATATGGAGTTACAGTTTGTTGCAGCACCCAAAAGTGTCTGAAAAGTTCTTATCATAAAGTGAATCACAGGATGACATTTATGGCAGTATTTGATGAGTTAAATGAGACTGTTGCCTGCAGACAAATATAAGACATATCATCCAGTTAAACTTGTAGAAGAGGAAGAGGCACTTCTAAAACTCAGAAATTAAAAATAGATCCTGGGAATAGATCCTCACAATGCTCCTTATTCCTTTCTCCACCCAATGTAAAAAGTTCTAATTTCAAGGGGTGAATTGCCATACATCTCCAATTCACTGAAAGTTTCGTTTTCCACATCATACTTGCGAATGCTGAATATTGGAATATTGAATAAGCGTCCAAGAAATTTGACACAATTCATACTCTCAAGGCATACTTTTTAAAAATAGGAAAGAAAAAAAAAACCCTGAAAAAAACACCAACACTAAAAAATGACTGTTTCATCAATGAATATGAGAACAGTCATCTAGTTTAAATCCCTGCTCTTACAACAGCTGTGAGAATAAGAAAAACACATTTTAAGCTTGGGAATCCCTGCATTCCAGGCAACCTGCTCCAGGGATTTATATTCAGCTAAACTGTCCAGCTACTGCCTTTCTTATATTAAATGAACTCATATAACAGTGGACTCAATCTTCTTGTCTGACTCATCAAGACAGAAAATAAAACTGTTCTGAACCAGAACTACGTAAATGAATTTATGATTTAATTTCCTGGATTGCTGTCTAGTCTTTTGTTACTATCTCTTTTGCTGCTGTTGTAGCCTCATTTCTTCTAAGTTCATTGAAGTTGTACCTTTGTGAGCCCAAAGTTCTGAATCCTTGTGTGCAACTGTGCCGTATTCAGCTCCTGCTGAGGTGATGGACAGTAAAACTCTCCCTGCACCTGCTTCCTGGCCACGCTCAAGTGTTGTTAATACACTGATGAGTGACTGTAACAAAGTTACAGCAGCACACTAGAAGGATAAATCAACAGAAGGCGACTGTCTCATCCAGTCTGTCAGAAGTGACATTTTTAAAAGGTTCCAGTGACTGCTGCTTCATCCTGTACCTGGGGCTAGATGGAAAATGGAAACAGAGTAAAGATGGAGTGAGGAAAGCAGGGGATGGAGAGCTTTAACAGTTCTTGGGTGGAGAGGAAAATAGGCTTAGATGATTGAGGGATGAAGAAATGGAAGAATAGCAGAATGGAAGGAGGCAAAGATGTTTGAAGAAGCAGTAAAAAGATGGAGAGATAGGTTGATGGAAAGGGCTGAATGAGGAATGGAGAGATGAAGGAACAGTTCTGCAATATTGTTGATCCAGACTACTAGTCATGATTTTGTGTAATTAAGCCTCCTTGAAAACATTTCTGTGATTTTGTTGGATGAGGAATGAATAATGCAATCGTCCCAGTCATTTTCCCACATCAACAGCAACAACAATAACATTCATCCTGTGTGATTTCATATAATTTCTTTATTCCCTTGCCTTTCTCTTCCTTTGTGATGTGCCAGACGTATGCGCATTACAAAGGGAGTCAGGAAATGGCTTTCCACTTAAAAAATGAGAGCAGATCTTGACACTGTTACAAGAAGGACCTTTGGCTGTGAAGGACCTTTGGGAAGGCAGCTCTGCAGGCAGGCTGCCTTTTCTCAGATTCTCATATGAGCATGGAACAATCTAATTCAATTTATCCACAAAGAGCAATATTGCTTCAGTGTGTTATCATTATTGTGCCAGTGAGTCACTGAGATATTAGTGTCATAAAAAACTGAAAAGGCAATTGTTTCTCTCAATGCTAAAAATATCCCTCCTGGCTGGATTCCAACACTGTTGCTTCCTTTCCTCTCATTTTCCTCCCACTCTTTGAACTAAAATAACATAATTTTTTTGGACAGACCCTTGTGTTAGTGATGGATTTCTGCTCCACTGTGGTTTGAATTATTAGCGCGGATGCCTGTATGGTTGCATTTAGCGTCTGGACACACGCATGCAAACACACAAACATACAAAAATGGCTTTCAGGCAATTTTACCTTACTACACACTCATGCTAACTTGCTCACACACACACACACACACTAAGTAAATGTTAATGTACAGGTGCAGTCTTTGGGGAGGTTGCTTTTTCTCTCTCATCAGTCACTCGTAATCACTTCCCCTCCAGCCCAGTAAATCACCATCTTTTACTGATGCATTTATAGGATGCATGTTCACAACTTGCTGCCAGGGAAAAGTTTGACTACCACCAGGAATGCATTATAAGCTTCTGCATCTATAGAGTCACACAGTAAATATGGTCATACTGTCAACTCACAGACAGGAAATATTGTTTTATAAATGTCTACTTAGTTTCTGAAATATATTTGTGCTTTTAATAGGGTTTTAAGCTGTTTACAACATATAGGTGAGAGTGGAGTTATTGGTCAAGGGGGGCTCCTGGGCAGCTGTAGATGTTGGCAGGTTGCACGGCTCCACTGGTCCTGGGGAGGTCCCAATGACCTGTTTTACACCAACACAGGCGCTTTGTCGTAAAAACAGGGGGAAGTCGAATCACAATTTTACTATTTGTTTGAAGTGGATGGAAAAAGTCCTCTTGTGGCAGGACTGTACAAGTGTTGTGAGCCGCTGTGTCCGATGGAAGTTAAAATGCACAGAAAAACAGGCTACTTTGTCATTTACATCGACTTTAGATAGGTGCCCAGGTTCTGGTAAAATACTCCTAATACCACTAAGGAAAAAACCCTACATTCCTTGCTTAATTTTCTGGATGGAAACAGTCACTTGTCACTAGTGTTTGAATGCTGTAATTGGACGTTAAGGGCCTTGCACATAAGAGGTGTGAGGTAGTGTTAAAACTGCTCACAAATCACATATTTCTCACCTATGTGGAGGTTCAGGTCCTGGCTGTGCCATTCTCCGGCCGCTATTGCTGCAACATTGACCAGTGACACAGTTCTGTCCTGAATGCGACAGGTGAAGAAAACCATAGGCAGGGCATATTTTTTCAGTAGATTGTATATTTCCTAAAAGCATTGAATTTTACCTGTCACTGTAACAAAAAATGCTTTCTCTGCCTGTGCAGCTTGCGTCAGAGTGATGGATTGTGTAAATGTGTTCCAGGATTATGGTTTATGAAAGTTAAAGGGCCCTGGGGTTGGTCTGCAAAGCACATAATCTCAGTCAAAGTGTTAGGCTGGATGAACCAAGGTTTTATTATTAAACACCTATATGAGGGTCTAGAGCTGGTGGAGGCCCCTGCACATCCAACTCAACACTCTCTGGTGGCTTTCAGCACATGTCCTGGCCCATTTGGGCATGAAATTAAAATTCTTCTCAATAATCCATCAACTGTGCATGAAATAGAACCTAAACTGATATGGACTGATCCATTGAAACAGCAATTCTAAACACCCTTCAAAAGTGTCCTGCCATTTCCTTGCACTTTCTTGTATTTTTAGTATCTTTTCATGCACCGGGTTTTATCTTTGAGTAGAAGGAGAGTACATGAAAAAAGCCAATGCTTTTGGCAAGTTTCAGATTTGATGGTGCAAGTGAGAATTGGCTATAAATGATGTGGTATTGATTTCACATGTGCAGGAGGAGTACCAAAGCTCAGGCAGAAGAAGAGGAGGGGGAATGCAGTTCCCTGGATGTTCATTGAGGGCTTACTGGAGACTCTAGGGGCCTGAGGCCTGGTTCCTCTACCGCGGGAGCTGTTAAAAATACTATAAAAGTTGCATATCTACAATTATTCTGACTTTTTAGATTTATAAAACTTTGCTAATGCTCATGGTGGATGTATTATTAAAACTTGGAAATTGATTGTTGCTCGCTTAGTAACAGTGCACTTGATAATTATAAATGAGCCCATAAAGGCAACAGATTTTTTATGGAACCTGGCACAGTAGATTTGGTAGTACATAGCGACCTGTATAGGTCAGTATGCAAAAAATTGACAAGAAAGTAGAGCAGGGATCTTGTTTCATTTTTAACACAGATAACTGAGATGTAAACATTGTTAAGGCCTCCTGAAAGGGTAGCACACCAGACCCAAGGCAGCCCACTGTGAAAGAATGAAGAGTTGGCGATGACTTACGATGATCAAACTGGCTGTGTTCAACAGTAGAGAAAAATGGCATCTTCTTCCCTCTGGGAATTAGGACAGGGGTTTGGGGTTCAGTTTCACATTGGTGGGGTAGATCCTCTTCACAGACACAACGCAGACAGAGAAACAAACAGTACTCGCTTTGCCAAGTGACAGGGTAACTTCAGGTTTTGAAGATTAAACGGGGTAGTCAACACAGCAGAACACCAAACAGCCAGTAACAAGCAAAAGCTTAAGCTAAAGTGACAGAACTAGTGCCCAAGGAACAGAAGGCTGTGATGCTACAAGGGGTTTGATAAAAGGATGAGGTTGTGGACAGGCAATGGTTGCTCAGTCTGGAGAGGAGTCTTGGAAGGTGGTACATAATGCAGAGGAACAATCTGGCAATGAATCAGTGGCAGGAGGGTCATACAGTATATACTGGATTAATTGATGCTGAGTAACAGCTAAGAGTCCAGGTGAAAGAGGTGAGCTGCTGAGGTGGGCGTGGCAGACTGCTAGAGTGGAAAACTCCAAGAGCAGCGGATGAGGGGAATGAGCAGACTGTGACACCTTCAGGTTTTTGCCTCAGGTGGCATCTCTGATCATTAAAGAATTTAGTCTACTTTAAAGTTGTTTTACGAATATCTTGACAATTAATCTCATGACTACTTGCATGCTTGAAGTAATAAACTCTTGGGAGATTATCCATTGATTAATAGTATTAATTTCTATTATTCTCATATCAGTTCGATTTCAGATGTTTGCCATAACTCCAACCAGAGGGCCAGAGAGAAGTAAATATAAGCAAAGGCCCCCCACATTTGACAACTAAATTCAAACATAGACTTGATTGGGGGACTGAGTGGTCAGCACTGCCACCTCACAGCAAGAAGGCTCTGGGTTTGAGCCCCGGCTCCAGCATGGGATCTTTCTGTGTGGAGTCTCCATGTTCTCCCTGTGCCTGTGTGGGTTCTCTCTGGTACTCCAGCTTCCTCCCACAGTCCAAAGACATGCAAATGGGGACTAGGCTGATTGGATACTCTAAATTGACCGTAAGTGTGACTGTGAGTGTGAATGGTTGTCTGTCTACATGGGTTGGCCTTGCGATGGACTGATGACCCGTCCTGGGTGAACCCCGCCTCTCGCCCGAAGGCTGCTGGGACAGGCCCCAGCCCCCCTGCAACTCTTAGATGGTAGAAAATGGATGGATGGATGTTTTGTTCAGTGGTCTTATACCCCAGGGGAAGAAACTGTTCACAAGTCTGAAGGTGGGAACATTCATTGATCTGTACTGCTTGCCGGAGGTCAGCAGGTTGAACCGTTGATTAGCTGGATGGGTGTGTAGGAGTCGGACAGGGTAGATATGGCCCTTCTGAGGCAATTGGGGCTTGAAATTTGCTCCAAGGAGGGCAAGTAGCTGCCAATAATGCTTTGGGCAGTGTTTATGTGTTTTTAGTGTCCGAGCACTCAACAGTGTGAGAGCCATCTTGTTTTTCAAGGTATTATTTTGATGTTGTATTCCTTGAACACAATGATTCTCTCTTGGCATATCTATCATATTGGCCTTGATACAACAATTGTGAAAAAAAAGGTTTAAACAATAGCCTTTAGTCAGATCTAAATGTTGTTGGATCACTAACATTTTGTCTGATGTCACTTCCAATATCTTCCTGATCTTAAATTGATGTCGAGTGCCAGCTGGGACTTAAGACCCAGTTAGCTGATGATTAAGTATGTCAGGGTATTTTAGAATAATAACATCTTGTTAACATTCTTGTCTCAGCTTTGTGCTATCCATCAGCATCTAGCTGTGTTTCATTAGCAGTTCTACTTCCCCTCAGCCACTTGCCCTGAGCCCTTATGACGTATCAGCATATGTGGCATGGAAAACAGTTGGAGGGTGAAAGAGAAAGTGGGCGGAAGGAGTGGGACGTCTTAATGCAATCCACTTGCCCTTGTAGTCTGTTGTCACGATGGATCGTCAGACAGTTACTATGATTATCTGGTTATTGTTACTTACACTTGTAGATGGATTCTTCAGATATCATTTCTTCCAATTGATTCAGTTTTTTTGGCCCATTCACAAACTTGGCTTTGAAAACTGGCCCTTTCCCTGCTATGCCATGGTGGAAATGACAAGAAATCGCAATGCATCGTGGGTAATATACACTTCGGAGTGATGATTGTAGTTGACTCCTCCCTGAGGTCTCTGGGTGTCGATGTCACTTCACTTCTTCCAGAGGAATGGAACAACACTTGTCATAGCAGCAGGGATTCCCCTGAGGGCAAGTGAATGAGGGGATGCTGAACGACTAATGAGACACAGCTTATGTGTGTGCTGCAGAGGTCAGAGGTGACATACAGGAAGGGCAGGTTGGAGTTCCCCGCTATGAAGACCAGAGCTTGTGAAGTAGAGTATTGCAGCACAGTTGAAGTTCACCACATGTAACTTTGGCAACTCAAGCTGTTCTGGACTGGGAGGCTGGAAATGTTTACCGTGGTCCACATGGCAAATTTGTGTGTTTTTATTTAGCTGTTGTGTATCTGGGATTTTAGCTGGTGGGGGGTGGGGGTTTGGGTGCAGCAACAGTCAACAGATGCTGTCAAAGTGACCGCAGGGAGGAAGTAGAGGCAAATGCTCCTCATTACTGTGCTGACTGCAGCCCAGTGGCCCAGTAACCAAAAGAAACCAGCTTCATGTCTATGACTGTGCAGCTGGAGATCAGCTGATCTTTGCTGGCTTTACTTACAGTCAAGTCCTTTTCGCTTCTCCTTTGCCTTAACTGGAAAGGAAAAATAGCAGCCATTGCTTTTCCAGGACAACACAGACAATCAAATTGAAGATGCGATGCAGGAGTCTTCATCAATATATGGCAGCTGCTGATTCATGCTGACTCGGCTGAAACTGTGATTACTAATATCATTTTTAAATCATTTTACAAACCAGTCATGCCAGGATACAATGACATGTCGAGACAATCCCAAATTGGAATTGGCCTGCAGTGCAACAAGCTGCACCACATCCGATTTGATCGTATTTCAGTGTCAGTGGAACTCTGCATTGTCTCATCTGAGAAACACAAAGACATGGAGGAAAATATGACCAGATTTAATTAAATCCAACCACATGAGATACATGACTGACATTTTTGGGGAAATGTGGGTAACCAGAAATTCCCTTTTATGAGATCTTTATGATCAGATATCAAAAAGTGTATTGAAATGGCGAGTCTAACTGCAGGCTTGCTTGTCGATGGCTTCCTGTTTTTCCAGAAAAGAAAATGTTTATTCAGGTTTACTTTGTATATTATACGTTCTTGACTGCTTAGAAAATACCAAACAAAAATCTAAAAAATTTCAGGCTTATGTTTTAAGTTTATACTATTTTATCAGGCTCTATATGTTTATATTTGGATGCTGGAAGACCTAAAAAAAGAATTTTCCTTTAAAACACATTCTGTTTTTCCTCTTCCTTCATATTTGCAGCTGGTTCCTTTTTTCTTTTTGATAAATTAGATGGTATTATTGTCCATTATTCCAATTATCATTTGAATCAGTGCGAGGGGTTCATTCATATGCTTTGTGTTACAGCACCAGGCAAGAAAAAACCACCACAGTTTCCCAGCTCCTCACTGACTGAATTAACAGCACAGTCCAGCGTGTCCACTGGGTACTTTCATTGGGCTGTGAAACCAATGTGAGCAATGTTTCTGACCCCAATCAGGAGTCAGACAGCAGTACGGGGGTCACCAGGGGTTACATTGGGCCCCTCTGGATGGATGGGCAGAGAACTGTAAACCTGGAAACCAGGAGCCTGAGCACTGTGTGTTTATCTTGCTGCTTTTATAAGTGATGTCACCACATTGTAAAAAGATACAGTTCTCAGAGGTCCCATCCTTTTGTTACTGTTTGAGAGAATAAACAAGGGCTAAGTGCATGGAGTAAGATGGAAGTGGATGACTCTGTGGCCGAAGGGCTGAGGAAAGCAGGCTCCTGTGGTACTTGGTGTGTCCAAACAGCTGAAGTAGGCTGTGGGGATCTGTAACTGTCCAGGTGCTGCGCACAGCAGGTCCAGCCTCTGCCAGCTAAACCCTGCTCACTGGCGAATAGGGAAATCCTGCCTATAAATATTCAGCCATCCTGCCTTTTTTGTATACAGGACTTCAACAGTAACAAAAACACCAACCGTTGATGCTCCCTCTGGGCCATTCACATGTGTGTCTACGTGAATATGTGAGTCATAGTGTGCGATTTCTTTCTACAGATGGAAGATACAGTGAATCACGTCCTCAGCTGCAGTGTCTGTCTTTGGAAATCACCTTGTGAAAGCACTTCTAATTCCTGCTCCTTTGGAAATCCATAAATACTGAACCACCACTTCATGTTCCTGCTCTCATTTCTCCTCTTTACGATTCTATGTCTCACTAGAGGTCTTTGCGGTATTGCAACAGACATTCACTTTATACAAGTCAAAGCAGTGATGTGTGGTAGAAGTGTAGCCGTATGCGTCAAGGCAATGAAACAGTGATTGTTTTATGTGAGCTCTCCAGGCTCAGACAGGTGGGTGGTTGGTGGAACTGTGTTAACTTCCTGCTCTGAGGGTCCCAGTCTGCGCCGTAGTGGTGGAAGTCAGCCTAATCAATTCCAGCCCAGCTGCAATGGCAGCAATATGGAAATTGAGATACTGTAGAGAAGCTTTAAAACTGCCATCAGTGCTGTTCTTCTCCATCACCCTGAAACCCCATGTCTCTGTTGACTCAGAGTCATGATGTTGCATATGAAGACAAATTTGGACCACTGGAATAATGTAGCAGCCTTTATGCCTCTCTGGTCATTTTTGTGATGAGACCTCTGCTGCCTCAGTCTCCTTGTTCAAGTATACTTGTATGGTTCCTTGGCTTGGACTTTTATTAGCTGTTCCAGGGCCTCAAAGAACTTGGCCTAACCTGGTTCTCCCCGGCACTTTCCCACTAATGAAGTGCACATTCTGCCGGAGCACTTGGCTGAGCCTTGTTCTTTGGTCATCCCTTAACAGGAATTTCCCCCTCTTCCATGCTTCCCTGCCTGCCTCGCTCTCTGCCACTGCCACTCTGGTGTGTGTGAGTCATGTTCCGAAATGCCAGCCATCAGCCAGGGGACGTTTGATTCATAAATCTTCTGATTTGCCACTGTTGGACTGGTTGACTGACCGTCTGGACAACTGGCTAGCTGACTTGTTAAAGGGCTGACTTATTGCAGGACTGGGTGGCTCAAAATGGGATAAAGGTTTAGAGGCTGAAACACTGACTGACGTGTGTGTATGTGCGGTCAGCATAATGCAAGTAGGTTAAGAACAAGAAAACACTCATCATCCACTCTGATAGATTCACAAGCACTCGCTCCACAACACTGCAGACAACCACAATTGGATTTTCCAAACTCAATTTCTAAATGTTGAAAAAGACACAGGCCTTGATGGATGAAATTATTTCAAACATGACTTCTTGCTTCCATACATGCTCAACAACTTCTAAAAAGTGTACTGACCGAAGTGACAGCCCTTTTTTCTGGAGTAATAGGTGCTGCCTCTGATGTTTTTTTGTGCCTTAATCGGTGGAAAAAGAAAAAAAAAGTTTGAATGTTTTGGTTGCGCAGCTCAGTAAGGATGAGACACTCTTTATCCTAAAATCAAACTTGAAGGGCCTGTGCTATACTGTATGTATTTTATGAGGAAAATCCACCGGGAGATGAAAGCTGGGAATATACTCTGTGACAGAGAAGGTCATGCGAAACTGGTTGATTCTGGTCTGGCTGGACATTTGACGGTGTGTTTGATTCCACTGGGCCTTCCACTTTTGAAAAGTCAACATAATAAAATAAGGTCTCCCTTGGAGAATATGGCATACAATCATTTCTGTCTGGTTTCACTGCTTAATTAAACCTTTCTGATGCAAAACAAAAGGCTGGGAGCTGCATAATATAGAAGTGTTTATTTCCATGCTGTGTTTGCTTCTATTTTATGAGCAAAGAATTAATGCAGAGCTAGCAAAACCTGAAATGCCCTTCCTGGACTTCACTCTCTTTAGAGGTGGCAGCTAGATAATACTGTACGTTGAGAACAGAAGCAAGGAAGCTTTTGGCTATGAATCCAACTCCCATTATGAACTGCCATCAAGTTTCCAACAGAAGTTTGTAGTATGAGCACTTAGGGCAGTTTATATTTCCCACAAGGGTGTATCTTTACTGCACTCATCATCAAGTACTCCTTTGAGGGAGGCCAAAAAGAGAGTCTCAGCTCCTTGGCTGATTTTGACCTTTGACCTTGAGAAGGCCATGAAGCGGTACCAAAATTATCCCCCCAAAGAAAAGAAAAATTATTGGTGACAGGTCAATAAAAGGACAAAAGAACTCTCAAAAGACCACAAAAATATCTCTAATCTGAGCGGATGACCAATGGAGGTGAGGCCCGGTTTTAACCAGGCAGCTGCAAATGGGCCTGCTGCTGCTGGTGGCTGGGTGGTCCTAGGCCTATAGAGTATAAGCGCCCCATTACTTACCTGGCTTTGTCGTCGTACTTATTGGACACTTAGCCATTTTTGCTAAGCACTCGATGATTTAAAGACATCCATAAAAAGTACAGGACCATGGGCCTCAGGAACCTGAATTGGCTTAGTGAGCTGGGCTGAGATATTAGGATGAAGGTTTATATATATATATATATATATATATATATATATATATATATATATATATATATATATATATATATATATGTATAAAATGTACAACAATAAAACATATAATAATAATAAAACATTTCAGCCCTCAGGTTAAACATACGTATGACAGAAAAATTATTTGAAAAGAAAAAAGGAAAAAGAAGTGAGACAGAGGAAATTTTCTTTTTGTTTGACTTACAGCCAACTAGTCTGTGAAGTTCATTATTCAAGTCTCTGTCAAGGCTGTGAAGGACGGGATAATAGTGTGTAATGGTGATGTGTTTCCCAGGGTCATCCTTGTTCTTGTCCTGGACTTGACATGATGTTTGATCTTGCTCCCCGTCCTTCATGTCTGAGGGGGCTCTGTTGGCTGATGAGAAATGTCATCCAAAAATAAATATTGAAGAAGGGAACTCCAGTATTGTAAATGAAGGAGGGGGAGGGCCAGTTAGAACAGTGCTTTGTTTATTTGAAATGATATGTATGACGTTCTTTACTGTCTTTTAATTGGGTGGTGAGTGGAGTAAAATGCTGCCTACCATAAGCCTGACTTACACATTGTCTCCTCTCTCATTAAACTCACAACATGGCTTGTAAAACCTGGAGCAGGAAACAAACAAATGAACAAACAAAAATGCCTGACCAACACTTCGGCTTCAGTAGGAAATAACAGTTGTTTAAACTTCAGACGCTTAGATGGTGACTGAGGATATGATCTACAACTTTTAAAAGCCTTGTTATTCTTAAAGAATGCAACAATGAAAGTGAGCAATCCCAACTCCATCTTTTTAGCCAGCATGGGAAAAACTGTCTCACAAAGATACCATGAATACATTGACGTGATAAACAAATGACGCTGATGGAGCTTAAATGTGGTGCCCCTTCATGTGGTCGAGACTGTTGTACTTGAGGGTTACTCTTATATCCATATGCAATCACCGAAACACTCTCAGCATGAGTTTTTTTTTTATTAGATCACATAAAGTAAACAGTCCCAATGAGTGTTTTTGATAAATGCAATTTGCTGCTATGCTTCTTTCCAGGCTGCATCTTGTGTTCAGCCCCTTGTAAGTTAATTTGCCAGATCAACTGAAAAAACAAAGAAATCTAATAGAAAACACTGCCCTGGCATCCACACTGCATACCGGTGGTTGTCTCAAGAATGGGAGCTCTTTAATGTGGTGATTGCATGGTTTCAGTTTGGAAGTTTGTTTCCGTAAAAAAAATGCGCTCTTCCGTTGTTTTTTTCATTATTTTATCCCTATTTCCTTTCATTTCTAGATTAGTTTTGTGTTTTTTCCAAGGTACTTATGCAAAAATCATCACTTGTGATTTGAACTCCTTTATTATATGTTCAGATGTATGAAGTACAAGAGTTTGCATAAATGCAGCAAACCTTCATGAATACAAATAGGTAAGTACTGAGATACTGGTCAAAACTAAATGTAACAGCAATGTGTGTTTAACTGTATGCATAAGTTTTGATAAGTTCAAGAACATTAATAAGAGATTACATTTTTCATTTGATTTCTGGTGGAAAGTCTGAGCAGGATGACAAATGAATTCATTACAACCAGCAGTGGGTGGTTCTTGACACATTTTTTTTTGTTTTCATTTAAATACAATGTGTCAATACTTTCATCTAACCAAACAGATAACAGCAGAATCTGATCAGAAACATACTATAAACTTGAAGAGTTAGTTGAATTACAGACTGTGAGGGGCTTGAATGGAAGTGGGACATGACTTAAAGAATGATGTGAAATAAAATCTTAAATTATTGATGGTGACATGGTGGTGCAGTGGTCAGCACTGTCACCTCACAGCAAGAAGGTTCTGGGTTCGAGTCCTGGCTCAGACACGGGGTCTTTCTGTGTGAGTCTGCATGTTCTCCCTGTTCCTGTGTGGGTTCTCTCCAGGTACTCCAGCTTTCTCCCACAGTCCAAAGACATCAAGGGGGACGAGGCTGATTGATACTCTAAATTGACTGTAGGTGTGACTGTGAGTGTGAATGGTTGTTGGTCTCTATGTGTTGGCCCTGCGATGGACTGGCGACCTGTCCAGGGTGAACCCCGCCTCTCGCCCGAAGGCTGCTGGGATAAGCTCCACCCCCCACCCCCCACAACCCTTATCAGGATAAGTGAAAGAAAATGGATGAATGGATGGATGGATGGAACATTGATAGGAAAATTTAATTTCCATGAAGTAAAAACATTGCTCTGTAATATTACATCAAAATAGGTGAAACAGATGTTATGTTGTTTTTCTCAGATTGGTCAAACTCAAAGGGCACTGATTCTAAATATGCCATATCTTCTCTGTATGGTAAGCTACAGCTTCAGGGTTTGAGACTGCCTACTCTGATGTCCCAAACTGTGCTGCAATCGCATCAGCTGCTTCAGTCTTACATTAAAATGTAAGATTATCTTGCAAAACCTATCTTTAGGTTTTAGCGTGTACTGCTCCATGTGTGTTTTCTCTTGTTTGTCTGTTTCCTTGCAGGTCCTTGGTAGGCAGAATTTTCAGTGGTGCAACTGGGGGAACTTGGCGATTCTCCCAGGGGTATTTAAGATCCGACTGTCTGTTTGCAGGCTCTCTCCATTTTTCCTGCACCATGTTTTGTTTATTTGGCTTCAGCCCTGTTACTAATTTAGGTCTTACATTGTGCAACACCCTCTATTCATCAGTCTGCCACCTTAATTTGAACACAAATTGTACATTTTCTGGGTCATTTATTGGAAGACTGATCTGAATTCATCAGCATTTTCCTGGTTTCTTTGGTGACGCTCCCCATGTATGACGTACCAGACATCTAGCCAATAAGGCAGTGGTTTCATCCTGTAAATTTCAATGCGTATTAGCTCACAGAATGAAACACAGATGAGCCATGATTGTCAAGTTTGGCATGACCCTATCCTCCATCCATCCATCCATTTTCTACTGCTTATCCTGGGTCATGGGGGGGGGGGGGGGGGCTGAAGCACTCTTCGGACGAGAGGCAGATGACCCTACGCTATGTTTCCTAATTCAAACAGTAACTTCCACATATGGAAATGGAAGATTATGATGACCAGCAGTCCAGACCAAATATGTTTATTAGTTTGAGTGTCTCAAAAGAGTACTGGCAGGTCCTGCTGAAAGAGCATATGAAATTTTAGCATTCACAATGTTAAAAACGATTGCACTCCTATAGTTTTGTTTTTTGTGCTGCATATCGCCCTGGCCAAGTGAGAAGCAATTTCATAGGTTTCTGACCAAAGTTTAGGGGGATTTTTAGGGAAGTACAGTCTATTTAGATGTCATGGTGGTCTAGTCAGATACAAGGTTCTCTCATTCCGAGCAAATGTGGACTCTGTTCAGTCACTTGGCTGACGTGCGTCTCACCATCAACCTTTCCAAGTGTGATTTTACGAGAGCCACGGTGATGTATTTGGGTCGGGTGATCAGGCAGAGCAGTTTGTCTGGTGCAAGAAAAAAAATCAGCCTATTGAAGGATATTGCACACCTACTATGAAAAGGGAACTCGTGCCTGTTCTGGTTCTGCAGGGATACTACAGAAGCTTTATTAGCTTGAAGTGGTAGCAGCACTTACTGATTTGTTGGAAGGAAAACTTTAGTTCGGTCTCCTGTTTCTCATTTGGTTTTTGAAAGGGTAAAGCTTCTGTTAGTACCCCAGCTTTGGCATCTCAAAGGGCTTTTTTTTTCTCCTTTTTTGTGGGTTCTGATGGTCCTGTGGTGGCCCACCAGAGATGAACAAGGTGGCCATTTAAGTCATATTGGCTAATTTTAACTATCTGAATGTAGTGGTGGACACATTGTTCCTGTTTAACAGTGTGTATGTTCACTGCGTTTCTACACGATTGAGTCTCTCTTTCCCCCCCAAATTTGCTGGATCAGGTTTGAGTTTGATATTGTTGTGGTTTGGGCCCCTTTTCCATAGAGGTATCCCTCCCTCAGTGTGTTTCCCCATGTTTTGTCAATGTTGACTTGCAGGTTCCAGAGATCATCAGTGCAATGGGGGAACCTGGCCCCTCTCCTAGGGTATTTAGGACCTGGCTGTCAGTCTGTAGGTCTCCATTCTTCCCACACCACGTTTTTGTTTGGTTGAATTCAGGCTTGTTACTAATTTAAGATTTAATTGTACAGCACCCGCAATTCATCACTCCAACACCCATTTGTCTGCTGACACTGATGAACACACGTCCTTACTTCACAATGTTTTTGGTTATTGTATGTTCTTAAATAAAACCATACACACGCACTTTAAAAAAACATGTATCTCCTGTTCTTTCTTGCTAGTGCTCATACGATAAGTCAAAGGGTCATGTAATGTTTGTGTTTTTGAATCACGTTTTCTGCAGAGCTTCATTTTGGCTGAGACTTCTGCTGCTATATAGCAAACATCTACTAGTGGGGAAAACAACCGAGGACCTTACCTTTACCAAACATGTTAAGGTCCCTTGCTTGTCACAAGAGCACTGTAGACACGAAGAGAGAACTTGAGTCGACTTTCAACCTGGTGTCCTGTCAGCCATTACTTCTTATGTATATTTCAGAATCAGTTTAAACACTGCTGCCATCTTCGTTAATGCGACCATAAAGGGCCTTTACTCATCACAATACCAAAATCACAAGTTGTCACTGAGATATTGTGATGGATTTGATGAATGTCCAGCTCCTACTGTGCAATGTGAAAAGATCATGTTATTATCGTGTCTTTACCTTGAATCCAGATAACACACAGAAAGGTAACATTTTTTAATATTCAGCAACCCACTCCAATAGACATGGACGCAGAAAGTAGTCATCATTATTTTCTCTGGAGCAGGTTGAGGTTTTGTGGTGGAGGTCTAAATGTAGGTTATTGTTATCTGAGAGTTTGTGCTGGAATATTGGACGTATTGATTGCTTTTCGCCACAGGCACTATTGGCCAGGCCACAAAAGCCTTATGCTGCATGTTGCCAGTAGGCCCATTTCTGCAACACTTATTTTAATACAAGTATTACATGACTTTGCTCTCTCAAGGTTTCAGAGGGAGGAAATAGCAGATTAAATGTAAACAAGATTATCTTCCCTCTCGTGCAGCACAGCCAGCTGCTGCTTCAAGGCTTGGCCGTAAATCTTCTGGCCGGCCAGAGCAGTGTGAAGCTGTGCTGCAAAGAGAGATGTCACTGTCAGTTGTGTTACTGCCTGGCAGGACAGTGGGATGAGCTCGTCAACTGGAATATGAGTGACAGATTTCACTATATTCATTCTTCATCTTTTGACCCGGCATTCTGACACCAAACTCTGGAGTTTTGTAAAACAGTAGAATTTACTTAAAGAGGATTTTTTTGTTGACATTACTGTAAGCATATGGTTTGCATCTCCTGTATCACCTCTGTCATGCTGCTCTTTGTCCTTCTCTGCTTTGGTCCTGAAGTGTACTGACGCAGGCCTTGGGTCCTTCTGCTCCCTCAGCTATCAAAAACTAAATATAGCAGATTTGCTGCTCTTTCAGAATATATTCCACCTGCCAAAATACACAGGCCCTGCTTTCTTAACCTTGTGCAGTGATCTGTGTATTTAGAGTGAAAATGCAGTCAAAAGAGAAGCAGTGGTGCTCAACAAGGCTGGCGTAAAGGCCAGTTAATGCTGTCTGCTTGTGTGTTTGGAAGCTGTGAAATCACAGTAGGGAGCTTTCCATAACTTCTTTATTGTGATGCAGTGCTTTTATTTTCAAATCAGACATTTATAATGATTGCTAATGGAATCACCCTCAATTCACAGTGTGCTGACATAGGTAGCCATCGTTCTGGGTCCCTACTCTCGCTGTAGTCTCTGGAAGCTTCTGGCTTTGCTCAGTCAAGGAAAACAAAACAAAACACACCCCCCCCCAAAAAAAAAACATTACAGCAAAAATATTTTCTTTTAGAAACCTAAACTCAATAACAATCAAGTGATATAGATCACTGAGCTCTTGCCCATTTACCCCCAATTTTCTTTACAACAATCCTGTACATAATTCATTTATTATAATATGAACTATGAAGTCATGTCCATGGGAGGAAGGGTAATGGTTTATTTCATCATTTTGGGTTTGAAGATATTCAAAGGGGAAAAAAATCACACTGAAACACCATTTTTCTTATTGTTAAATTCTTCCAGCAACGAGGAATATAGTACATGACTGTAAGCAGAAATCAAATAGCATCTCTTGCTTGGAGTAAAATCAGATGAATATGTCCAACAGAATCTGCTTGATATTTTAAAGAAATTACTGCACTACTCTTTTCCAGATGCAGCAACTTGTTCTGAGTATTGTAATCAGCCATCTGCGTGTGTGTGTGTGTGTGTGTGTGTGTGTGTGTGTGTGTGTGTGTGTGTGTGTGTGCGCGTGTGTGCTCTCCTTCCACAGCATGCAGGCAGACTGTTGTGGGGTTCATCAGTGAAGGAATAAATTGTTTTCCACTGCAGGAACTGGAGGGCCCTTCTAGACGAGAGCAGTCCGCACTTTTGAGCATGTTTCAACCTGAGGAGCCCATATATGGCGCCTTTTTCAGAGTGAGTTTTGGGGAGAAATAGGTTCCTTGCCTAGGTCCCTCAAAAACATTGCCTGCTGTGGACACATCTATATATACATTACAGGGGCAGCATAGCTTGGAGGTAGCATGGCCATCTAGCAACAGAAGGGTTGCTAGTTCGATCCTCACTTCCCCCTGGTGACCATGTCTAAGTATCCTTGAGCAAGATACTGAGCCCCAAATTGCTGCTGTTGGCCCTGCGATGACCTGGCGACCTGTCCAGGCTGAACCCAACAGATAAGCAGTATAGAAAATGGATATACATATACATATACGTAGAAGAACCAGAACAGAGATGGGAGCAGGGGTGTCATTTGTTATGTTCCCTCTGCCTTTCCTTCTCTGTTTTTTTCTATGTTGTCCCTCTTGGTGAACTTGAAATTTCAAAGTTTTTGTGAAATGATTACAACAACCTCCGCACGGCAATTGAAACTGAAACAGAGAGGCTGAATGGGCAACGAGGGTGACAATACATATTTTCAAACTATTAGTTTATTGGAAAAATAGTAATAAAGGAAGGAAAAAAATGTCAGTCATCAGTAAAGAAACCATGTGTGGAAGGGGAGGAGAGGAGAGGTTGGTCCCGGTCAAGTTGTAGCAAGCTTGATCAAACGCACTGGCTCATGGTGCTGAATATTTCTGTGTGTGTCTGTAAATAAGCCAACAAATATAAAGACAAACTTCATTACAGAAAAGTGGGTCGGCAGGATGAGAGTTCGAACTTCATTCTTTGCCACCTGAGCTGGTTTAAAGTATAAATGCACATTGATTAGAGAGAATAAACAGAATAATATTCCTGTCATCAAACCATTTTCACTATGAAAAAAAGTGCACATGAATGCTCTCAACCACGGTATGCTGCCAGCGAGGGCTTGTTTCCATTCTGACCTTCTGATTTCAATGATTAGTTTCTTTTATTTCCTCTGCTCTAATCAATGAAATTAGCTGATAAAGCCTTTGGTTGAAATGAAAACCTGCATGACAGCCTCTGTAGCACTCGATTGCCTCTCCTGCTATGAAGTTACATCAACAAATACTGTGCGCAACAAAAATGCCTTCTTTCAAAGGCACATTGATTGCAATTTAGATTTTTTTGTAGTATTTTTGCATTTATTAGCCGAGGCAGCAGAGGCAGCCAAGTAAGCTTCAAGTTGCCAGAGGGTTGACATGGCTTTAATCCTGAGTTACTGATACGATATGACGTATATGATGGTGTATTTTTGTTACAGTTTCTATTAAAAAAAAAAAAAAAAAGAGAAAAATATGATCAAAAATGCATATGACTTCTGTTTGCAGGTCTAGTTTTCTCTTGAATCTATTTTGGAAGTCAGTGAGCTCTAATGTTAGCCTGGACTGTACAAACCACATGCTTTCATAATTAACTGCTAAAGAAAATTATAGTGGTAACAAACTGAAATAATGGCAAAATGCTTGCGATCATAGCAGCCTGGACCATATGTCTTCCTCTCTTCGTCATTCTCCCCCACCAGTCACCATCTCTTATTCCCAGGTTCTGAATGTGGGTGTCCCACCGGGAATTCAAGTAGCACATCAGGTCGGCCTCCCAAAACCCCTTATTTAAAGGGATTCGTTGCAGACTAATTAGGATAACATGGCTGGAAATGTTGACCTTGGTATTTCTAAACAAGGTTTCAATTAACTTGTAATAAAGCCAAGCAGCCAGGCTCTCAACGGATCCTCCACCAGCAGGAGGAAATGCGAAACATGCCACAGTTGATGGTCGGCTTTTCTTAACTTTGATTAATCACTTTGAGAGTGAGCAAGTGGGACTAGTAAAATATTTAGAAGAGAAAACCCCCTGCTCCTGCCACAGTAGCATTTAAAATGAAGGTTGAGTTACTGGATGATATGCCAAAATGTCTTCTGTTCTCCTCTTCAAGCCAAATATAACATTGTGTGTGCCTTTAAAACAAAATGAACAATGTTAATGTTGAAAACAATACCTTATCTTCATAACCGTCAACCTTTGAAGGCTTGTAACTCTCCGACAGTGCAATTCATACTGTAAACCTATGATATTCATCAAGAGTGAGATGTGAAATATGTAACTGTACTTCATAAAGAGGTGTCAGTAAAACAAAAAATATTCGAGTCTGCCCCAAGTTTTTGTGAAAGGAAATTATCTTAAAATGTGGTGTGGCTGCTTTTAACGCACAGCCCCTCAATGCTTCAAACTCATACAAGATTGTTAGAATCATTTAGAAAATTATTGAAATTGTTTCTTTTTTATTACAAAAAGGGTTTAATCTTTTTTGTTTTTGTAAAAAAAAAATTGCAGAAGGAGGCACTGTGGTACAGTGATTAGCACAGTTGCCTCTCAGCAAGAAGGTTCAGGGTTCAAGTCGCGGCTCGGGCACGGGATCTTTCATGTGTGGAGTCTCCATGTTCTCCCTGTTCCTGTGTGGATTCTCTCTGGTACTCCAGCTTCCTCCCACAGTCCAAAGACATCAAGAGAGGACGAGGCTGATTGATACTCTAAATTGACTGTAGGTGTGACTGTGAGAGTGAATGGCTGTCTGTCTCTATGTGTTGGCCCTGTGATGGACTGATGACCTGTCCAGGGTGAACCCTGCCTCTCGCCCAAAAGCTGCTGGGATAGTCTCCAGCCCCCCCCCCCCCCGACCCTTAACAGGATAAGGAGTAGAAAATCGATGGATGGATGGAATTGTAGAATTAAAAAGATTCATGAATTGTTTCTAGTAGCAGTATTTTAAAGTATCTGTAGCAGTATTTGAAACTCTATCTTAGTTTAAGAAAATACTTTAATATTTTTTTCTGATTCAGGTAGAAATGGCTTTTGAATGTTCTGGAATGCTTTGGGACATTTGGATGTGGTTGTCTGTATTCCTTGTAATGTGATAATAATCTAAGATGGATGTATTGAATTTAGTGGAATGTGTGAATGTCAATAGGATTTGGGTGCTTCTTGCACTGGGATACCTGGAGAGGTTTGGTGCAGTTCCTATAATAATATGGTCCATCTAACTGTTCTAGCTCTATAGGCTATTTCACTGGACCACTGTCTTTTTTCCCAGTATACAAGCACCCGGAGAGAATCTATTCATTGATAGATGTATGTTCCACTCCACTACAGTAGGTGGTGATATGCTTTCATCAGCAAGTTGCTGTTGCACCATCTTCCTCTTGACTGATTGAATCACATATATAACAAACTAGGAAGTGACCAAGAATTTGCATGTCCAATGTTGAAAAACTGATATTTTTTTGGCTTAAGCTTTTGCCTTGTTGATATCACCTCTGTGCAGGTTTCTTCTCTTCTTATTGTGTTTTTCCACTAGCTTTCTACCCGGTATGCTGAAGAGCACGTGCAGAACGCAGATCTATAACTAGAAGAATAGTTTGATTCCTAACCGCATTATCTTGGTGTGTGTTCTAAAAGTTCAACTTAGTTTGATTTCAGTGGATTAATAGGTAGTTTACATGCATTTTAGAAGTCCAGGATACTTCGAGTAATACCTCTTCCCAGCATCATGTAAACATATGGAGTATTGTGTGCCTACAAAAAGGCTGCTTTACATGCATTTTAGAAGTCCAGGATACTTCGAGTAATACCTCTTCCCAGCATCATGTAAACATATGGAGTATTGTGTGCCTACAAAAAGGCTGCTTCACTCTCTATGCTGAACACTTGGTCCACCACCTTATCTGTTCCTCTCTTCAGTCTGCTACTTGTGAGTTGAGAGACTAAGTCAGTTGTACATAGAGGAAAACAATAATGTGCACCAAATGAAACAACATTTTACGGGGTTATTTTTCATAAGGGAGGAAATGTGTGCAGAAGGCTAAAGGCTGGATGAGGCCACACAAATTCAGCCAGATTGTGGGTTGATTACTAACCATCGTGCAGCATCGGGCACAATTACAAACACCTTGAAAAACAACAAATACTCTTGCAGTGTGACTTAATCCATGTTGCATCCAGGACGCACCACGACCCTGATTCAACAAAACTATTATTTTGCGTCTGGCTACAATGCTCCCTGGTGCTCATCATGAGCTTACATGTAACGGAACTAGCTAACATGCTAACATACATATACTATATAAGGTTATTTAGCAAGGCGAATGACGCCACTATTCTAAAATGTTGTCTCAGTCTTACCTCATTTTCTCTCTCTCTACCTCTATTTCTTTCTGAAGGACAGGCAGCCTATATTGTTGTCTTCATGACACATAAGCATGGGTCCGCAATCACTATTGTCTTTCTTTCTCTTTTTCTTTTCTGAACACAAGATTGCTAGCGTCATTACTTCTGCTGCAGTAGGAGTGATTAACACTCACTGACCCGCCTCCTCGACTATCTACATACGCATACACACGCTCACAATTACCACAGATGATGTCGTGACTGCAGCGTACAATGATTGGCCAGGATCACAAGGGTAGTGACACCTTGTCAGCCAAGGCAGGACAAGAATTTTAGAGCGCAGTCTCAGATGACGACATTATGAATTTTTTTTTAAAAATTACTTCGTCTGATCTGGACGAAAAAGACCACAGTTTCTTAGTTTTGCTTTGACTTCTAACTTACTGAGATGAGAGAAATCACATCACATCACAGTAGCTCAGCTGTGACACATCTGTGTCAGTGAGTGTGAATTTCTTTGGTGGGGAGGTGGAGAGGAACAGAGGACGAGAATTTTTTTTGTCATTCTGACAATCACAAAAAATATCTCTGTGCCTTTCCAAATTCATATTCAGACTTTGGCTCATCTGTAGTTAGTGCTTAGGAAACAATGGTGTTCATTTTAACTTTATTGGTTACAGCAGGGTAGCACGGTGGTGCAGTGGTTAGCACAGTCGCCTCACAGCAAGAAGGTTTCGGGTTCGAGTCCTGGCTTGGGCAAGGGGTCTTTCTGTGTGGAGTCTGCATGTTCTCCCTGTGCCTGCGTGGGTTCTCTCTGGTACTCCAGCTTCCTTCCACCATCCAAAGACATGCAATGGGGGACGAGGCTGATTGATACTCTAAATTGACTGTAGGTGTGGTTGTGAGTGTGAATGGTTGTCTGTCTCTATGTGTTGGCTCTGCGATAGACTGGCGACCTGTCCAGGGTGAACCTCACCTCTTGCCTGAAAGCCACTGGGTTAGGCTCCACCCCCCCCCCCCCCGCCCCGCAACCCTTAACAGGATAAGCGGAAGAAAATGGATGGATGGATTTTTTTTCTTTTCTTGCATTTACTTCACAAAACGATTGACGTGTACTTCTTGTTTTTGTAAGGAAATGTGTCCTGAACAATCTGCCATTAATTTTCCAAACAAAAGCCATCTTAAACCACATGCTAAACTGCCTCTGACTTACAGAGCTGATACTTTGAGGAAGTTTATTATTTCACATTATATTGTGCACAGGCTCTTAGATGTTAGTGCCAGTAGTCCTGATCCAGCAGGCCTAAAACAGGCTGCCAAAGTTTTAGATTTGGTACAGGAACTCCACTGAGCCACCTGATGAGAGACAGAGAGCAGTTGTTGCTTAAGATGGATCTTTTCCCACTGCTGCGTCAGCACTTCTTCTATTCTGTGGCGTCTGGTCATTTGGAGCCACACAGCTCCATCTGACCTATGTCAAATTACTGTTACATCCAAAAAGCAGTAGTGGAGTCTATAGGCTTCTTTGCAGACAGTGAGACAGGAGGATGACGCAGCGAGGAGATTTAACTCAGTGAAAGCGGATGGAGAATTATCCCCTTTCATGCTGCTGTGACATTATCAGACAGACAGTTTTGTGTGTTTGGCTTCCTTTTCTTCTTCTCTGCCTTCCTCCTCCTCCTCAACTTCCTCCCTAATTCCTCTTTCCTCCTATTTCAAATGATCATGAGTCCAAAGAATGTCTTTCTGCAAGTGTTTAACACACTGCTCTTTGAAGCATGGTCCAAGTGGCTGCTTTGTCTGTGCTTTGTTGTTCTAAATGCTAGCTGTATTAAATCACCTCCCAGCCCCAGCCTGAATTCTTCATTTTCTCCAAAACGCCATCTAACATTACTTGTGGAGGAAGTCCTGTTCTGTACCTCTGAGGTGGTTGAACACAGTAAAACATTAATACTTTGTTAAATGCAATAATTTATACAGATTTTTTTTATGCCTTTGGAGTAGTTTTGTGGCGACATCTATCATCTCGATGGAGACAGGAGCTGACTGACAGAGAGTGGGTTGCTTCTATGTCACTACCAATAACTGGTAACATACTTTCTTCTTCTCCCTTTTGTCTAATCTAAACTTAAACACATGTTGTCAAGTGATGATGATGGAAAAGAGCTAGAACAGATTAGGGAGATTACTCACTGAAAGATGTTTTTGACGCAAAGTATTCTGTGGGACATTCAGTCTTTCCACTGAATTGGGTTTAAGAAGTTAAAGGTGTTAAAACCCATGTTTTAAGGGAGTTCACAATAGTTCATAGGAAACACACCCATACCTCAGTTTAACAACACAATTAACTTTGTGTCCGTGGAAGCACGGTGGCTTGTTTGCCTTTTATCCCAAACATTTGCATTTGATTCTTTTTACAGACAGTCTTATAAAAGATGGTGAATTGATGGAAGAACTACAGAGGACATGCAATAAACTGTGCTGAGGAAACACACCTTTCTTTTACAGCCAGGGCATAAACAGTAGTTTATGGTTGGTGTTTTACTGTCATATTGCATAAGCAGGCAGCCCCTTTTAAAAAGAAAAAAAAAAGTTAAGCTCTAGCTGTGGTTGATACTCTTGTGAAATGTTTTACTCCTACACACAAATGAATTAGAGGAAGGGTAAAGGTGCTTGCAGGCCCGGATCAGCATGGATCAGTCCACCTTAAACTCCCTTATCTATTGAATTTTTCTCCATGTTTTATTATGTGTATCAGAGAAAAATGACTGTTTGAAGGGAACGAGGATGAATTCACTCAACTTCCCACTAACTCATTCTTTTGTATCCTTTTCCTGATTGTAAAAGAAAAAATACGACATACTGCATGTGTTGGAACTGTTTGTCTTTACTCAAACCACCACCACCACCACCACCACCACCACCACTCTCTCTACTTTCAGTTCATTATGGATGGAAAGAGTTTCTACAACAGATAACTATCTAAACCCTACAGAGAGCTGCCTTCCAACTGCCAGTGGTGTGAGAAAGATGAGCTGCTCTTATCAGCTCCGTCAGTGCTCAGCCTTCACCTCTGCCTTATACAGACCGGTATCTGCCTTTTGTCAAATAGCTACCCTAATTTTATGGCTTTACCACCCTTTGTGTGCGTCTCTTCACCTGTGATTGTGTTCAAAGGTGCATCCATCCAAAGATAACAGTTTACAGTAGTTAATTGGTGATTAAACGACAAGATTTCCTTGTAAAATGTCGCTACCTGTGTTATGGTGTTTTTAAAAAAAAGTTTTTAAAGCTGTAAAGAATTTAACTGGGTTTTAAAGGGGACATTGTTGGTTTTAGTGGCATTTACTGGCTTATTTGTCAATGAGAGAAAAACCTGTAAAAAAGAATACATGGTATAATATACTGAACCTCTCTAGCCCAGTAAAACATTAAGATATTTCAGTGAAAAAAAACATGTCAGTTTATTGTTCCTCCATACTTTTATTAAAACACACAATGTTCTGCTGTGTACTAAAATATGGATTAAGGTCTGACACTCCCTCAGAACAAACAAAATAACAAACAAACAAATGCAAACAAAAAATATACAAACAGTATGTCAACACACATTCACACAGAGAAACACACACACACACCATCAAAATGAATATAGAAAAATGTTTCATTTATATTACAGAATTAATATGAAGTAAAATCATTCTATGGTTAAGCCGTTAAAATGGAAATAAAAAGCTGAAGCTTTTAAAACTTCTACCTGCTACATTTCACAACTTTCCAAACTTTTGTTGTGATTTATTGCTTGGTTGTTTTGTTTGGTTTACTTGTATATTTAATTCTCATTTCTCTCACATTTTTTTTTGTGGTTTTAAATTTCATTATTCTCATAAAATAATATTCTCAGTGAACACAGATAAAATTGACATGCTCATTACTGAATGGGACAACAGTGCCCCAGTGTCACACAGAGAGTTCATTCAACATTTAAGTCTTGGAGGAAGACCAACATTTTATTTTTGACTGGAGGGGGTTTTAATGGTTGTTAATTTGCACTTTCTTTCATGTGGCTGATGGTGACACTAATTCACTAATTCCCTCGTCCAGACTGGGTCTCTCTCCTGCTGTCATCTTCAGCGGCAGGAACTGGTCATCCAATGCGAGATTTGCAGCCACCCCAGCCTGAGCCAGAGCTCTAAACCCATGTAATTACATTTTAAGCAGCATTGGCTAGTTGAAATACCTGAAGTAATTAGTTTTGTTTTTCCACTCTTCTTATAATCTTCTCCTTTTATATGAAGGGTTGGACCACAAGCTTGAGAGGGAAAACCATAAAAGTCAGTAGTTTACATGTAACAAATTAGAAAACATCTACGTAGCTGGATGTAATAATAGCATACGCTTTCCATTCCCCCCCTCACAAACACACACTTGAGCAGACCACCTGAAATGTTTTTGGGGTTGTTTCCTTTGATCAGGAATGTTATGGGAGTGCTGCACAAATAGAAAAGCTGTCCAGACGGTTTTATTCTGTTTATTTGTGGTACCACTTGTGTTTCCATCCAGATGAATGAGCTTGTGATGGTGATGAAAAGCATGGAGTTTCAAGGAAGTATAAACCTGTGCAGCCCTGCAAGTTACACTGGTCAGCCAAATGACAAAAAAAAACAAAAAACCAAGGTGCAATTTAATCTGAAACCAGCAAATCCTTCTGCTGGTTGAAACAAATCAGACTATAGACCCACTGTCTTGTCCTTCTCATCCCTTCCTCTCTCCTCACCCCCCCCCCCCCCCCTTCTCTGTCAAATATTTATAGCTGATGGCAGATAAGATTATTTCAGCCTCGGACCACTCTGTGCCAGCTGCTGCAGACCTTTGCTCACAATAAAGCCTAAGATGCGTTCCAGACAGGAGAAGATTGTTTTATTTGAAGCTCATCCTCGACCTCTGTTGATAGGGGAAAGCGTTAAAAGGCAGAAAAGCAGAACACAATTTGCTTTCTCGGTGAAGCGCATCATCACCGTCTCTCATCCACAAATGTTGCGTTTTCTGCTTCTTCACTCAAGGTTTTCAGCTCTGAGCAGAGGCGGGGTGTCAGCTATCTTTGAGCCTGAGTTTTAAGTGTGACCAAGTTTTCTGTGTTACGTGTTGTTGTGTGTTGTCAGCATAGTTGCCTCGGTGTTTTGCCAGTTCTCTCACTTTGTAAGATTTTACGAGACTAATGTGTGATGATTTGCAGTGTACATCCCACGTCACGTTACAATTTCGACTGAGAGAAGGACACGATGCATTAGTCAGCTTGGATTCAGGCCATTTATTGCTGTAAACATTATTAAAGAAACAGATATTTTTCCTCTTGAATTTAATGTTTTGGTGGATGAATCCATGTTAACGTCTCTTTATGTAAGCCATACAATGATGAAATGCCAGGCTAATCCAACTGAACACACTACAACCTGTCATAGTTGGACTAAGAATGGCCTCCTCGCCAGTCAGCTCATGAGTGGAAAATCTTGTTTAATAAAATAGAACACATCTGGGTTTTGCAGTCAAAATTGTTACAATATGTGAAAAGTTGTCCCAAAACATTTTGACTAACCTCAAACAACCCCAGAAATTCTGCGGCTGCACAAACAATTTGGAAGCAAGTAATGCGGTAGATGTTAAGACAATGATAGTGGTGTTTTTATCAGGATGTCATTCAGCTGTGAGTATATGCAATAAAACCTGAACATAGAAAAATTCCTGAGTGATTTTGTGGTGTACAGCACAGTAGTTTCTAATCATATCTTACAGTTTTATCACACATCTTCTTCTGCTGTCCTCAACAAGAGTTCATCCAGATAATAACAGAATGTATCTGCAAATTCAGAAGCAATATGAGGCAATAGATGGGTGTCAGTGTTGGGTGTCAATCTTATCAGCCTTTCAGAGATGTCTGTCCAATGAGATGGCATGCAAAAAAGTTCCAAGACAGAGTGCATTTAGTTCTTACCAATAAAAGAAAATTGGGTGGAGTGAGTAGACTTTGTCCGAGGTTTTCAGTATTATCTGCAGTTAGTCTTGACTGCTGACATGTGAAGAGGGGAAACAACACCGGTGGTGCCCTCCAATGGCAAGAAAGCCAAAAAGCAGATAAACATCAAGGCATGAGGGTTATCAGAGCTACCGTCTTTTGATTTGTTGGAGAGAATTAAATCAGGAAGCCAGAGTGAAAAAGAGATTCAAAGTACGAGTGATCTTGTACAAACCTTTGAGATGAAGATTATCTACTCATGAGCCAATGGAATTTGAATAGGAACATCAAAGGGTAATTTAAATAAAAATGAATACAAGCCATGCCTGTCACAGTAATTACTAATTTTAATTATCATACAAAAAAATAAATAGGATTAAATGTGTGTTTGTTTACATAGGAATGTCACCTACATCTTTTGTGGTTAATTTTATTTAGTTTTGATTTAGTTAGGATATCTAAAAATTTCTCACAGCCTAATCATAATACGTGGCTATTACCATTCTCAGGAATTAAAAGATAATTACTCTTTGACAGGGTGTAGTTGCATAATTATGTTATTATATAATCATAATATCAGTGAAAAAATATCCTTTTTTCTGACAGATCTAATTGAAGATATGATTATTAATCTTTCATTTTTCTCTTGCGTGTCTATTTTTACATTTGCCTGTCTACTGCACACATGATGTTGGTGGATATTTAATGATGTTTTCACTCTCAGAGGAAGATGGATACGGTGGATATAGTAACCTCACCATCATAGGGCATGATGGCAGTCGTTATGACTTCTCAAAGAACGTTTGGGGCATAAAAATGAGCTGATTGTCAGAACCGCAAGGCAGCAGAGAGTCACTGCTTAGTTAGCAGATGCCTGTGATAAGATAATGATACACCTGCTATCAGCCCTCCATATTGATGTGTTGACCATGGGATGTCACAGGCACCATCTCGTATGTATCTGATGCTGACGACTGAAGAACTAATGGGTCCATTAGAGCAATGAGGCCTGCAGACAAGCAAAGAGACCGAGTGGTTGAGAAAGAATATAAAATGCATCTGTTTAACTACCCTGGGATGTAGCTGAAGCTATAAAATATCGATTGTGAAATGATATGGACTGGTTTTTGTGTCTATAAACAGACACACCCTAGTCCTGCATGTGCATATCACTGTCAATCATTATCATTCACTGTTGGACAAAAGTTGTTTTTATCTTTGCCATTCACATCCAACCCTCATTTATTTATGATTCTGAATAAATCTTTCCTATCCCCTGTATCGTATCTGCTTTGTTTACTTTGTGGATCTGCTGAAATACGTTGGCTACTGCTTTACTTTGTCAGATGTCCTTATCCAGCTCACATCTCTGCCATTGCCATCATTGCCATCTGATACTCCCTGTGACTGCCCAGTACAAAGGTGAACTGTTTATTGGAGCCATTCTCCATCATCTTGAAGTCCCAGACTGCTACATAACGAAGGTATTACTTGTGATTTTTTTTATCTATATGAAGGTTCTGATAACTGGCTACCAAGCTTGTTTGAAATGTCTCATTATCTTTACAGATAAGCAGAATAGAATTGTGGGGGTCAAAGGGTGTTTAGAGCAGAGCACAAATACATAATCATACACTGCAGAACAAGAATAAACAGGAAGTCTGGCAGAATGTGTAAAAAAAGAACGACAACAAACAAATTTGCCATTTGCTAACTGCAATGCTAATCAATGGGAATCTGCTTAGTTTTAATTGTGTCATCGATTCAGTCCTGCTATTACTATGAACTTCGTGTTACAGTCAACCTCACCATGCTAACAACTGAAAATGTCAAAGCTAATTTGCCAATAAAAAAAAAGGTAATTCTTGACACTGTTTTATTTTGACTTTTGAACATTAGATAACTCTCATACAGTACAGGTTGTCACAAAATCCTACAACCTAAATGAATGAACCTACATGTTGTTTGTTCATATCCCCTGGTGCAACCTTTGCATACGTATTCATACATCTCAGTGTTTATGAAATGCCCTTTCATTATACAAATTTTGCATAATTTTGATAGCCTGTCTTTGAATCACAATACAGGTTTGTTTTTTGTTTTTTATGCAAGAGTCCATTTACATGAGCATGCGCGGTAAACAGATAACCATGTGTGCGTGTCGCAAAACCGATGACGACGCCCTGACAAATTTTGCTTTTGCTACTTGATAGGTAGCACAACACAAATGGCCACTCAACTCAAATTTGACCAAGCATTTGCAGGGACAATGCCACAGCAAAAAATCCCCAGATTCAGTTTCTTGATGTTGTAATGCTAAACCAATTTTTAAAGCAAGGCAGGAAAACATCTATTTCCTTGTAGTGTATCATTGTTTGTTTTTTTCATTTCTTTCGTAAGTCTGTAGGATTTTTTTAAATGGATTTTAAGTCGTTTTTTTTCGAGAGGCATCAGATATCCAGTTGTGATTACTGTGACCACTAGATGGCAACTGGTCCGTTCACAATCTATCCCACACTGTTCATGGGAAGACAATTTTGGATATCATTAGTTCTGTTTGTCAGTATTATTACAAGTCGTTATGAATGTGTGAGCTGATTTCTATCATAATCCACTTGATATTTGTTGAGAAAAATTCCTACAATTATCCATTTCATGGTGGGGAATTGTCAAAGTCATCAGGATGCAACCTCTGTGGACCATGAAATAATTTCCTTGACACATAAAATGTATGATTTCAGAGAATTTTTTGACCACAGTGGTGAAGAAAAAGGCCATAACAAATTTGCGTGCATAAAATTAAAAAGTGTAAAAATGAATTTAGTCCTGACAGAAATACTAATTTGGGTGGCATGGCTCAGAGGCAGAGTGGCCGTCTAGCAACCAAAGGGTCGCTGGTTCGATCCTCTCTGCCCCTGGTGACCACATTTAAGTGTCCTTGAGCAAGACATTGAGCCACTAATTGCTCCTGACTGGGGGCCCGTCCAGGGTGTACCCCCCCCCCCCCCCCCCCCCCCTGCCCAACATCAGCTTAGATAAGCTCCAGCCATAGAAAATGGATGGATGGAGAAATCCCAGTGGGCATATTGAAGATTATACAGTGTTACATTTTTATTTTGCTGTTGCATTTTAAATGATTCAACATTAATAATTTGGATTAACTGCTGAAACCATGCAGTTCTTCTAATAGTGACCCTTTAACTTTTTCCAGGGGAAAGCTTGCTCAGCTAATGTCAGTTGCTCAGTTGTTGCTGAGTGTCAGTTCACCCCGGGCCTTCGTTGAGCCTCTGTTTGTGTTCTGGCTAGACATCGTCTATAATGAGCGTTGATTAGTTAACTTGTGTAGATGCCTCTGCTATTTTAGTCTCTTCTGCTCAGCCTTCCATCTGGACCCAGCCCCGCTGCCCTCACCCACCCTCCTGCATGGGTGGCATTCTTTAGAGGTGTCTGAGCCACAGTTAGAGGCTACTGCTGTGCCAAAGAGAGCAGTCATGAAGTTCAAGTTCCTGTAATACATTTTTGTGGCAAATGAAAGTTGTTTTCTGTCCCTTGACAGATACACATTCATAATTTAAGTAACATAAGGTCAGTTTGTCTTGTCCTCTGCCTGTCTCTCCGTCCTGTGTTCTTATTTCCTTTACACTCCCTTTCTATTCTAACAGTCTACAGATGTGAGGAGGTGGCATTGGGGCTCTCTGGTCACATGACGTGTAGCCGTTCTTAATCCACCTACACCAAGTAGACCTCACCCTCAGCTTGTTTTTCTTTCCGCTGGGGAGGTGAATAAATGTTACAAGGTCAGCAGGGAAGGCCTGCCTCTTACCCCTCTAGTCTCAGTCTCTGATGTTGAGCAGTGTTTATTTGTCAGTGTTCACCCCGTCTTACTGTCCAACCCAGCAGAACCACTGTTCATCAGAGTGGGCAGAGATTGGTCCCAGGTCCTGAAGATGAATTCTATTTTTGAAACTAGTCATCTGATATTCAACCAGAACTTGAGAAATCATGTGCAGGCTGTCTGGACTGACGTCGAGGTTGTGCAGACTTTTTTTTAAACACAGCCTTGTATAGATCACCCAGTCTATAGATTCCTCTTTAGCACTTGTAGGATGTACAGTGGCAACCTCACAGTTTCCAGGAACAAATGCTCTAAATTGGAAAGTGCAGAAATCTGGGGTCAAGTTTATGGAACACAAGTAGCAGTTGTGCTCTCCTTGGTCTTACTGTTGTGTTTTTTGTTTTCTTTTGAGTGGGGAAAGTTTCTGAACTCAATATACTGGGGTGCTTGTGCTTGAGTGCCTGCCTACGAGTGTGTTCTCTGACACGGTGCACTGCTGAGGCCGCAGTAGTGTTTGTGTTCAGAATAAATAGGTTCTTATCTGATGGATGGAGGTACATGTAGGCTAGAGCAGTGAGGTGAAGGCAGGGGGGCTGCCTCCAGAGAGGCTTGAAGCAGGCCAAAGATAAAGACTCAGAAGTGATGGTCTTTCTGTGATGCCCTTTTGTGGGAGGAAATTTAATGGAAGTGGCTACATTGGTAGCAGATGGAGCAGTTTCCTGGATCTCAGTCACGGTGGAAATATTAGACTGCATACATACATGCACACACCCTACCCCTTTACTGTTAATTTGTTCACCAGATTTACAGCATGATAGTGACTAAGACATCAAACTGGGATGTGTTTATTTGTCTGGGACCTCAGGCACTAAGGGTTTATATTTTCTACCCTTTTTTGTCTAAGCTTCTTGTCTCTCTTTCTCTGTTTTATTTACCCGTGCGTGCCTCTCATGCCCTCCTGTCTCCTCTATTTTTCTTTCTTGGCAGTCTGTTTTCAGGACCCCCCCCCCTGGACCCTCTGGACACTGGAGCTGCAGGCTGAAAAATATGGTGACTTGTTGAAAAAGGTTCTGGTGAAGAATAGCTCTGCTTTGCCTGCGTGTGTGTGTGTGTGCGCGCGCATGCATGTGTGTGCGTGGTGTCTATGTATGATTGAGAGTAAGATAGAGCTGTAATTGAGAGAGTTGTAATTTGTCTTTTGTACATGCATGTGAGAGTGTGTGTGGGGGGTGGTTGGTGGTTGTGTGTGGGTGGTTCAGCTAAGGGCTGCGTGGTTGAGTGAGAAGGCAGTAATAAATTCATCTACTTTAGGGCCTGTTGATTGCATCATCAATCACAGTTATTGAAAATCCCTTGGACTGAAATACCTCAGAGTCATTCTTATTTCTGTTAGAAACTGACAGTCCTGCAAAGCAACAACTGAGCAGATGACATTTGTCTAGTTGCGACAACTGAAAGCACATTGAAATTTCAACAGGTTCTGTCCGTCAATCTGAAAGCAGCTCGAAAGAAGTTGAAATTATTCGCTGACACAGCACTGCCTAATGCTGGGAGCTAAAACAGATCATTGTTGTCATTGGAAAACAGTTTTGATGAAATTACATGCAAATGTGGTGTGCTGAAGGCAACAAACATGGGGTTTGAGTAAGTCACGGTGGTGATAAGTGTGGTGCAGTTTCACTCTCATAGCTTTGTTTATACTGCGGGAGCAGCCACGCCTGCAGAATCCAGCTCGGAGTAATTTCTGATGAGGGTGATTAAAATCAACAAATTAATCATTGTATTTTTGACACATATGAAGTATTATGGAAAAAACCTAAATGGGAGTTAATTTGTGTCTGACTGCTTGTGTTGGCTTTAATTGATTTTTGAACCAAAAAAATTCCACTATTGTTCAGCGCAGAAATGCAAATTGACTGAAGTTGATTTTGGCTCATTTAGCAGGACTTCTGAGTGTTTTTTATGTAAATTAGGCAGCTTTGAAATTAAAGCCAAAGCATTGTAGCTGTCTTTTCTTTGGGTTTAGATTAAATAAAGGTGCATTTTACGGATGAATGGAAGAATTTTGTGTGTCTAAACTGGGCATGTCCATCAAACACTAATGAATCTCTCGTGAAAATAGGCAATTCTCGGTTTTGGCAGAATATTCTCTGCCTGCAAGGGTGAGACTTACTTGATTGAATGTGTGAATGACAGAAGACCCCTATTTTAAGTCAAAATCTAGACCCACTCCACTTTAGGGAATGAGAGCTATTTTGCAGAGCTAAAAAAAAACCCAAAAAACAGCCATGTGAGGGGAAACTACCATCGATGGTCAAAAGCTGTCAGCTGGGTCAGGTTTATTGTTGTGATATATAGCACACACTTAGAGCAATTTCTTATCACATTTTCTAAGGTGGGCCTTCACTTTATTGATTGCGTTGTCTTTCAGGGTTTTGACCTCTCACCATCAGCACTTCTCTCCTTCTTGTTATCTTTCCTTCTCTGTCTTGCTCCCCCATTCTTCCTCACTCCCTTAACTACAAGTCACTCCTTTTCTTTCACATCACCACCCCCGTCTCTCATTCCCTCAACTTCTTCACTGTTAGGAGAGCTTAACCCTTTTTGATGACCTCTCAGGGGAGAGGGTTGGGGTGGGATAGTGGATGTCATAAATCTAGTGATGAGAGATAATGTGAGGCACACAGACCTAGAGATAGGATGAAATGTAAAGATGGTAGCCAGGTGATCTATCAAACACTTCTGCATGCACTTTTAAAACTTCCCAAACAACATATTAAAACCACTTCACTGACCAATGAAGGCAATAAAGTAATTGAAGTAAATGCTGTTTGCAAGTCCACATGGTTTTAATTTGGTCTTGTATATCTGCATAACAGTTTTCATTCCAACTATGATCTAATAATGTGATTACAGTTTTGAATTTCACTGCGATCCTTCATTAAATGGCTTAAGTACTAATAAATCAAAATAGAATAAATCTGGCATGTGTTACCTGTTAGTCAGTCAAAGGAAGGGCACCTTCAAACCTTATTAGCTTCTTGCTGTCCTCTCCTCTGATCCAGATGGAGCTATTGCTGAACTTAACAGATGAACTCAGTGGGCCAAACATGCATTATGAATGATTTGACTGCCTGTGTGTGGCTGTATGTGTGTGTGCTTTTGTTTGTGTGCTTGCATGTGTGCATGCAAGACTGCTGATATCTTTAGATCGTGTGACAGTCTGAAAATGCAGACAGGCCTGTATACGTAACACAGTGGCTGGCCTGCTGCACACCACGGTCCAACCTTTCCAACCCATATACATCACAACCCTGCACCATCCCTTTTTGCTCCCAGATAATGCTATCAGAGCTGATAACTGCCCCTGACCCCCTCCTCATTGCAATCCCCTGGTGTCCCCCCCACATACCGAGCCACTGGCTTTCCAGCATCAGTGTAGATTTGGTGGAGGGAAGGAGAGGGAGATGCCGGTCCCCCCTCATTTGATTCCCAGCTCTCCCATCCTTTAACCCTCCTGTCGCTGCATGGCCTCACTGCAGCCCAGAAAAACCACAACAATAAAGCTCATCACTTCCACACCCCGACTCAATCAGCCACTGACACAGAGCAAGAATCCCCAGAACAACCCACATTTTCCCCTCCCCCGCTCTTCATTGTTTTGATAGCTGTTGATGTCATTCCACACATTTTTTTACAAATTAGGAGGCTGAAATTACAGGGCCACGTCACCAGTCCCGATGTTCCAGTCCCGACGGGAGCTAATCCCTAATATCAAAGTTTGGCTGTTGGCTTGAGCGCTAGGGGATACAGTGGCCTCTGTCTGTGTGTCCAAAAGTTGAGTTCCAGCAGCTATGTGGGGGTGTGGGCGGAGGAGGGGGGGGGGGGGGTTATAAATCACCAAATGATAGAGGAGAGTTTTTGGAGAGCAAGTTAAGGGTAAGTGAGTCTCAGGACTGTTAGTTCTGGCTGGCAGATTTTGTTTTCTGGGGAGAAGGGTATAATAATGGTAGATGATAAGATTACCAGGGGTTAGAGGTGGCTGCATTGGTGGTGGGGGTGAAAAGAAGCAAGAATGTGTGGTGGGGGGTGCGTGGGGAAGCTCTGGGTTCATCATGGGGAAAACCCTTGGTTGCCTGGAAACCTGTTGGGAGCATTTGTAAATATAGCCATCTTACAGTCTAGATCTTGCCGCCGATAGCAGCCTATTTATGTGAATGGCATTCAGCACACAAACTCCAAACGCGTGGATGCAGGATGACGCCACAAAGGGCGCGATATGTTTGTCATCATCTCATTTGAACATGTTCTGACTACAAGAACATTCAGTAACTTTTTAATTCAAGTAGAAAGATTGGTTTGAAAGGCATGATGAAGAGAAACTCACAGTACACATGCAGACACACTTTCAGGAAGGCCAGCGACTCCCTGTTCCCCTGAATGCCTGTAATTGCGGTCATCTTTGATATTGACTTTGTCATTTTTACAGCTTCTCTAGATGGTTCTCATGAGCACCCTGCCAAGAAAGCCTCATTGGAGGCAATACAGTTAATGGTTTCAGACATTTACTCTCTGTGCCCTGCTACAATGTCAATGCCAGAACTGCATGTGTGTATTGCAAGAATGTCTATGTGTGCGTGTGTGTATGTTGGAAATGACTGCCTCAGTTATTATCATGGTAATCCTGAAATTGGAGACAGTATTAGACTTGGGCATGTCATTCAAGGGCGGGATCCCGCCTGTGTATTGACTACCGTCACTTCCAATTAGACAAAACATTTCCTCAAAGCCTTGCAGATCGAGGGGACTAACACATTCCTTTTTGGATGTTCACCTCATACAAACAGGCTGTTACTGGCTGAATTAGATCTCTAGGTGATTCCAAGAATACAGCTTTGTCCTCCGTGACCTCTATACCCCTCCCTGCTCTCTGCTTCTCTCAACTTTCTCATCTTCACCTTTGGCCCCGGCTGTTGTTTTCTCATGAATCCTCATGTAATAGGTGTGGATATTAGCCTGCTTGGCCCAGTGTCAGGTGACAGTGTGCTCAGCTTTGGGCTCTATGAGACTGTAGGCCTGTCACAGTGGCCCCTCTAGACGCTCTGATGGAGTCATTTGTTTTTGCACATTAATTCAATTCTGTCCCCAGACCAGGGTTGGACACCTGCTTTCCATTGCGGTGGAGAAGTCAAAGGAAGGCAGAAGGGATGGGGTGGGCCACCTGCCAATGTTATTACAGTAGAGCAGCACCCAGACGAACACGCATACACACACTCACTCACATACACTTTAGTAGCCTTGAGCAGTTATATTCCAAGAATCCTATTTTTGTCATCATGTTCCTGATTAATCACACCAAACATGCCTGGTATTACCTTGTTGTGCGCTCAGTGTAAACTTATTACTATTACATAATTATTTTTGAATGATTCATAAAGTAATTTGTGATGTGTGACTCTTCTAAAACAGCCGCCTAAGCTCCCACGTGTTTGGTTAACCTCATAATTTTTCATATGGCGTTTTAACTTTGTGAGGGGGATTGATTTTACCGAGCAGTCAGCACTCCGTTTGTTGTAGAAATTCCGTGATTGATTTCCGGGAGTGCAGGTGAGGGCTCCAATGGTGTAACAGTCAGTCTATTGTATGACCTGCTCACCCGTGTCATGCATGATGGACTGTGTGGGCTGGCTTAAGCCAACAGTACACTGCCCCCCAGTGCTCAGCACATCCCTATGTCATAAACATATTGAAACCAAATCCATTAACAATCATCACTGAAACCCCATATCACACAAATCAGGCACACAGGTGCCAAAATAGGAACACATCCATAAACTCATGCTCCTGCAGTGGTGGATGCAAATTCACATACAAGTAGACATGTGCACAAAGTCAAATACACATGCATGCATGTGCACACTTTGAAGTCACACAGGAATTACACATTAAAATGTATTAGATATGGATCTGCTTATCACCAGTGACCTGCAGCTAGAAATCCAATAGCCACTTATGATTGAGATCTGGCACTGGTTAGCAGCCTGATCCCAGGCTGCCCAGCAGAACTGTGTGTGGATGTGTGTGTACCTGTGTTAAATATCACTACATATTTGGGTCATGTTCAGGAAACCTCCTCAGAGGCAGAGTAAAAGGTGTGAAACAGAGAGCTGTGTTTTTAATCAAGCCTACTACAAGAGCAGAATGATGACATTTATGGATCAAGCTTAGGGTTAAATGCCCACAGGTTGAATGTATTGTGTGTTTTAAGTAATTCCGGGTACATTTATTGTATTTGTACTGGATGTACAAGGAAAAGTACAGAGTTTTGTTTACCTCCTGTGTATGCGAGCAATCAACAGTTAAACAGACAAGAAACCACAATCAGCTAAGAGTTACACTGAGTTTTCCCATAACCAGACCTGCACCCGCTACTATGTTGAGCTAGACAGTCCAGACATTATATTAGGGGGCCCGAGAACTATAATCAGTGGCATCAGTGAATTGTGTAGTTTCACAGTCAAGGACTCTATAATTGAAATTCATTCAGCCTGCCTGCTTCTCCATTCACTTTGAAGCTGTTACAGTACCTCTCTCCTCTAAGGTAAATAGGAAACTATAAGCTGATGCAACGTGTTGCCTATCCTGCAATCAGCCCACTTACTGCAGGGAAGGACCCAATCAATGCCTTCTTGTCAGCTTGCCTGCCACCCAGATGTAGCCCCTGTCTTAAGCCCCTGCTTGTTTAAGAAATCCCTGTCCTGGAAGTAGGTTTTGCAAACCAAGGCTTCCCCTGGAAATGACCAATTAGGGGGTAATATGGACCTGGTTTCCTCAGTGCCAGTTTGAATCGCTGCACTGACGCTATAATGTGATATGATCTGAGAGATACATGGATGGAAGTGGTTTGGAGTAGCATGAAATGGTTCCCCTGCCCTGCTTCCACCCCCGCCTCCCTACGCGCTCTCCTTCTTCACCCTCCAGGAGTAAATTGGAGTAAAAGGGGTACATAATTACTACTGTACCATGTGTACCTAATTGATTACTGTTCCCCCCTTGGCCACTGGCAGCAGATTGTGTGTCTGAACAAATCTTTAGTGACCACACATCCCTTTTAGTCTGTGCTGATCTTCCTGGGGTGTAACTTCAGGACTTCTTTTCCTTAAATTAATCTACAATGAGGCAGATGTTGTGACTTTTTCCAGATGAAGATTAGGTCAGATATATTTGTGTAGCTAATTTTACTGGGGTCCAACCGTGAAAGATTTTAAATCCTCAAACCTCACAACCATCTCATTTTTCTGGTGAAACATAACAATTAATAGCGCATAGTATTCATTAGCACAATACAATGATAACAATATGAACTTTTTTTGAGTTTTAGAATGTTGGGGGCTGGTGGAGATAAAACATAATGTGTGCAAGTTAATTTCTCAAATGAAATGACCATGAGATAAACCGGCTACATATATGAGATACTTAAAATTGTATAAAAATAGGGGAAAATAAGGATCCAGCTGAGACCATATTGGTGCAAACTTGAATCAGATTCAATGAAACTATTCTGTACTGGATCAAATTGACTTAAACTGGGTTAACAATCAGTTGGTTTGACATTTCTATATCCCGTGTCAATGTGTCAAGTACATCTGCTTGTTCAACTTTAATGTAAATGTGAGCATGTGAAGGAAGCAAGGTGACTGGAGAAACTCCATCTCTTTCCACTGGTTGTAAAGAACACATCAGGCATCTTTTCAGACAGTCAGGACCCCAGTCTCCCAGTACAAGACCTTGAGCTCAGCACTGGGAGAATCACACTTGTAGCAATGGCAATGAGGCAGAGTCCCCCCCCCCCCACCCCCACCCTCTTTTACATTTACACACATAGTAATGATACGCATACTGATGCATGCATGAGTTCTCACAGGCACAAGTCTGTGCATACTACATATGCTCACACACCCGCACCCACATCATAGGCCTTTGGAGTAGTCTTCCCTTTTTAATGGGGTGGGGGCATGCATAGGAGGTGTAGGCTTTTATAATCCCCAAAAGAATTATAATAAAGACTTTGGTTTGGACAGAGCCTCAAACACTGACAATGTTACCATGACAATGACATCATCAAGCCTATGCTCTCATCCCTGAAGTGGAGGTGAAGAGAGCTCTACTTTGTGAATCTCATCAACCCAGCTGCATACAGCCCAGTCATTATCCACTCCATCCCAGACGGGAAGGACTTCAGCATATACCAGTTTAGATCAGATCAGCCATTTTCAGTCAGAAAACTTCTTCCTGAATCATCACAGCTGATTAGCTTTGATCAAGTGATTTTAGCCCTGCACTCGCGTAGTTATCATAACTCTTTCTCTCAAAGTATGCCACCATTAACTCTGTGTTCCAGAGGAATTTGTTTGTCAAGTGCATCTCAAACCAAGCATTAAATCAACTTTATTATTACACTTTTGGCCACAGTAACAAACCTGAGATTGAAACAGCCAGTAAGACAATATGTCCCACCATCTTCCACTTCTTGCCTTGACCACAATTTATCTTTATGAGGATGATCATTGCAAACATGACAGCTTTTTACTGTTTGCCACTCTCAAACTGAACCAGACTCCCAGCAATGGTGAATAGCAAATGCTGCTGCACAGGGAGAGCCTTTCATACCCTGATTGAGTTTCCATTTAAAGTCAGATCCAAGCCACCTAATGTCCTTTAAATGTTTTTTCCTAAACACAGCAGCAGTAGTCCTCCTTGTCTCGGAGCAACTTCAAACAGCTGTCAGCAGAATCTTTTTGTTGAACTTAGTCAGATGAGTAAAAATCCCTCTGTCTTGAGAGGAGAATGTGATTGAGGCCAGTGGCTAAAGGAAGGGGGGGGGGCAGGGTTGATGTAACCAGCCTGTCTTCACTCTCTAGTTAGCTGAGAGAATGATGCTCATGTCTGACCACAGCTGTCTGGAGTTAGCTATGACTTGAACCAGTGCAAATGAAGTCAAGGCAAGAAGGAAGTATGGAGGAGGTGCTATTACTGTAAAAGGATAAACAAGCATTTAGGGTTCTATTCTCTATGTGAAAGTGAGGCAAGAGCTCTCTCTGATGGGTAGACACTGCAGAACTGGATTAACGGTGCTGAGACAGAATGGAGACAAACTTGTTACTTGGATCATATCAAACCGGTGACAGTGGTTGATGACGAAGAGGAAAATGGCTTCTGAACGACTTGACAAGTCAGCATAGATACATAGAGGGACTGGCCATGTTATGAACTTGTTTTGGAACATCCTAAGGTTGGAGAGCCAGGGGTCAGGACAAGCAGACATGGTTGCATACAGAGTCACGGAAAAGTCAGTCTTGCCTTTCCAAATTCCATTGGACTCATAATGAAGTGATTTTAAATAGCTTCTTTATTTCTGTGGAAGTCATCATCTTGTTCTGGATGGATGGGTTCTCACAGTAGTTCAGCCATTTGTCAGATGACATGTTTAACAATATAACAGAGGGCTGGTTAATTTCCTTTAAAGATGTGATTTAGCTATCCACCACTAGATGTGAGTGTTGCACCAGCCTGTGTTCTCCCACTCTGACTGCCCATTTGCAGCTGGAGTGTGGAGGAAGTTCCAACTTTTGAATTGACAGTGATTGGCCTCTCTGGCAGAAGGTGTTAATGAGACACAGCAGATTGTGAAGCCAGCGCTGTCACTAAACTAACCACACCACTGAAAAATAAAACACATGTAACCTCTCCTTTCCTCTTTTCTTTTTGGCCCTGAGGAGCTGGCACTGAACAGAAGGAGTCTCCAGACAGCGCAGTGCATGAAGAGGTCCCATTATATGTTAAACACGAAGTACAACGATTTTGTTTGCACCAGGTGTAAATGACCCATTTAAGCAATCAGTAGATCCTCATAAGCACTGGATAACTGTGAGAACATGATTACCTCACCCAACAACTCATTTAAAAAGAAAAAGTTACCTCATTTTACAGAAATGCCACTCACATCTGCACTGTCAAGTACACTGGCCCACATAATGAAACTGTATAGTTTGGAGAAGGATGACTTAATTGTCCTGTTTGACTGGAAGAAGGAAAAACTAATATTAAATGATGAGAGACAGCAAACCAAACAATACAGGACAATTTTAAATTTGAAGGATTTTTGTGGAAGATTTGAGTGTGTTAAGACTTGTTAGAAATACTGGAAGTGTTTTTTATCGAGAAGAACACAAATGGCTGTTATAAAGGTGGCCTCTGGCCAGCACCTTTATCAATTTGTGAGAAATGGACAGTTCCAAATTGCTGGGGGTTTTGAGTGTGATTGCATTTAACAGAGAATGGTGCTGTCTTGTCTCTCGTCTATCATTTACAGAGAAACCTGGAGGGTTTCATCCACTATAGTGTTTACAGGAACAATATCTATTTCCTATGATTAATCAAGGTCAAGAGAAACAGCTCACGCTACAGAGGAGGGTGAGTTGAGTCTGTGCAAATCATCCTTATCATGTAAGCCACATTCAAATGAGAAAATCCATCCATCCATTTTCTTTCGCTTATCCTGTTGAGAGTCGCGGAGGGGCTGGAGCCTTTCCAAGTGGCTTTCAGGCATGAGGCGGGGTTCACCGTGGACAGGTCGCCAGTCCATTTCAGGGACTGCACATATAGACAGACAACCATTCACACTCACAACCACACGTATAGTCAGTTTAGAGTATGGATTCCTGTGGGAGGAATCCAGAGTACCGGAGAGAACCCACGCAGGCACAGGAAGAACATGCAGACTCCACACAGAAAGACCTAGTGCCTGAGCCAGGGCTCGAACCTGGAACCTTCATGCTGTGAGGCGGCAGTGCTAACCACTGTACCACTGTGCTACCTCGACATGCAATTCCATGTATTTGAATATGTTTTTGTAACACAGTGTCTCAGTAATCTCATGCTTTACATTTATGTAAATACTGTCAATTTATTGATTTTGTTTTCTATTAAGTACATTGTTATAGTTATCTAAACTGACACTTATTGACAAATGTCTACATTAGCTTCTATGCCGCTGCCATTTTTCTCTCATATGTGCTTCAGTCCTGATTTTTAAGTGCCATAAATTCACATAGAAATAACTGTATCTGCAATGTAAATTAATTAATTCACAGATGAAGGGACTTGCCTACATGATGCTACTATTTAGCTACAGTATAATTTTTCACAGTTGAAGCAGCATTAGCACAGATGAGACTGATATTGCACAGCAGAGTTGGCACCGTTGCCAACCGAGGCTCTGGCTGAGCAGTAGTAACCTATTTTTCAAATGCTGAAGATCTAACATCACTACTTGTCCAAGAACATAAAACTTGTTGCCAGACTGATATAAGCGATGGATGGGGATATGAGCTCCATCTGAACTGGGAAACACGATGAACTAATCCTCTCCTCTTCTTCTCCTCTCCAGCAGCTCTTCTGGTGTCTCATCTTTATGTTGCACTCCTCATCTGCTGTTGTCCTCCTAAGCACATGCCAATTCATCTTATATGTAGACATAACCAATTGTTCGAATCCACCTATACCAACATCAGATTATCCAAAAATAAATGATTTACACACTATTTTAGTCTATTTGGGCTGTCCAGGTGTGCCAGTGGCACTTTCTCCTCTTGATTTATCAGGTACTACCCTTCACCCTCTCTATCCTTGCCTCCACCTCCTTGCCTTCATGTTTTTCATTTTCAGAAAGCTTATTTCCACAGCATTAAAGTCAATGAAAAGTGCAAACTCAATATATGTGTGCCTGGGTAAGTACAGTAGATCTGCACTCCACGCTATTCAGACGCATACCTCAGACATGCAGGCCTCAAGAAGCCACTGGATGAATCATTCATGCGTAACATCAGGAATCCTGCATACCTGCAGTGTTCTTTAACCACTACCACCACTAAAGTCAGGTATATTTGCTCAGCACATGTCAGCTTCAATCTGCCCGGTCCTTTTGTGTGTCAGGGTCTATCCTGGGAGAGGAGGAAGTCTCTGGGATCTGAGGTCCATTATATCCAGGTGAGAGACTCAGGGGTCTTCATAAGCAACCTAGGACCTGTTAAAACCACTCGGCTCTGCACTGTGCTGACACATGGTAAAGCTTGGGGGCCTCTGAATGGATTACCAGCTGGACTCTTCACAGTTATGGGCTTTTCACAGCAGTTGCCATGAGAATAAAAATCCTGTTTTATTGCAGACAGTTTGGGTGAGCTGTTGAATTTGTGTTGTATTCATCTAGTTTCACCTTTTAAGTTCCAAAAATGTAAAGAGCATTTCAGTTTGGTTCATAGTTACTGGAAGACAAGGTTTATTTGGAGACAGATTTAGATAGCAAGCAAGCAAAAAATAATGGTCACAGGGCTGACCATGCTGCTAAAACTGGGATTCTCATTACTTTGTTCATTTCCTGAATCTTATTTACAAGCAGACTGTCTGAGGGAAATTTCAGGAAGTGAATTAGCAAGCTAAAATGAGACAGCAAAATTGTGTGCAAAATGATGTGTCTGTACCTTTACGGTGCCTTTCCTAGCATAAGTGTGGTGTAAATGCAGCTGTGTGATCGTTTGTTCTTGGGTTGAAGCACATCATCAGCTATGTGGTGCCTCTGTTCCTGTGGGTCTGAGTCATTGTTTGAAGAGGTCATGCCAAATGGCTGAGGAAATAATGTTGATGTTTCTCCCAGAGCAATTTAGTGACCTGCTGTCCTAACACTGTCTGCGCGAAGCTGATCTACAGCCCCTGGCAAATCCCATGATGCCAAAACCCAGCAATCAGCAGGGATTTATCTCAAAGTCATGTTACCTCCATGAGGTTGGTATGTGAGTCAGAGATGGACAAATGGATGATGACAATGGATGAGAGAGAAAAAAGATAAACGGGACGAAGGGCGGAGGCAGGAGGCTGTTATCACATAAAAAGTATGCATACCCTGACCCAAAAATTTCATTCTCAAATCTTCATCTGATATGGAACTTCTTCCTAACAACAATTCCCAGCATCTCTGAGGGAATACAACAGTTTTTTCAGGTCAGATGAGATATTCAGTTTCTTCAGTGTGAACTGGGTGAGCCCTGGGACTCCAATGGATGGCTCCCAAGAGGCATCCCAGTATGAAACCTGACATGAGAATGGAAAGACATGGCAAGCAACTCCTTCCCAACATAGAGGGAGCAATCCATTGCTTTCTGGCAAAGAACCATTGCCTCAGAAGATTCTGACTCTCATCCCCACTATACTTTATACTTGGCTGCAAGCTGCCCCAGAGTGGTCTACTGTTCAACAGGAACATGGAATCAGCCTTATTCCTCCTAAATCTGACGATCAAGAATTTGAAAAATTGAAGTCTCTCAGCAGAACCTTGGAGTCACTGGGCGGTGCCCCATCCAAGAAGCCCGGATGCTCAAATCTGCTCTTTGGCTCACACGCACAAACAACAGTCACAGCCTCCGTTCCACTGACATCTAGCCACAAGCAGCTGACCCTCTCATTCTGCAGGGACGCTCTAACACATTAACTTTCAGGAAGAGAACTGTGAGTTTACCCACACCCCCGTCCCACAGAGAAATCTGCACACCGTCTCCAGGAGTTTTGGCTCCAAAGTCATTCAGGTGTGTAGAGACATATTCATCTATATTCAGCTGCCCCAGCTCTCATTCTAGTGTTGACTTCTTACTCAATAGGGAGACATTCTACATCCCTACTGAGTCAAGGGGTCACAACTAGGTCTTCAGCTATCGATAATCTCTCAAGGTATGGGTTAAGAGATAGACAATCCAAATATTATACAAATAAATGGACATATAGTTTGTTCCAAAATGAAACACACACAGTTTAACTTTTATTTTGTAGGATTGTACCATCGGATTTACCAGATTTATTAGTGTTTATTAGTATGAAGAGCAATGAGCTATCAGACCTCATTAGAGAAAGTCAAAGTTAACCAGAAATACTGCACAGCAGATGCATGTGTAACTGTTCCATTGACCTTGACCTCCATCCTTCCATTTGTCTCAGGGTCATCAGGAGCAATTAGACATGGTCACCAGGGGAAGTGAGGATCAAACCAGCCACACTACCTATGAGCTATGCTGCCCTTGACCTTTGACCATTAATTTTTTTTCTCTTCATCCTTGAATCCTTGTGGATTTTTGTGCCAATAAATTACCTCTAGGCGTTCCTGTAATATCGTGTTAAAGAAAATGTGAGGGACGGACAGCCCAAAAACACAGGCTCCATCACAGCTAGTGTTGGTGCAGAGGCATAAAAAGTGAACATAGCAATTTTCATAATCATACCATCTCATATTAAAGGGTATGATGTCAACAAATGTGCTAAGGGACAAATCTTTTATGAATTACTCTCCAGCACAGATATAAAAGCTAGGCAGGTCAGTGGCAGTCTAGATGAAGACTGGTCATTTATGCTGCTGGCCATGAGCAGACACAATAACAAATCATCTGTTGCAGACTCTGGCATTGGAAAACCTGCCACTCTCCTGTGTGTTCACAGTTAGGTTGTGTATGTATTTATGGAGCTATTTACTGTATCGGACTGCATTATGTCGCAGCTCCGTTAGTATGCCATAGATGACCAAGTTTATCCAACTCTATAACTACAGTATTACATTTGCACTTCCTTCAAATTCGATGGTCGTATTTAGACATGCAGACTTTACAATTATGGAGAATAACAGAGAAATTATTCCCTGTCAAGTATGCATATAAGTATACTCCCCCCAAAATGTGCCATGGTCTGGTACATTTCTAGAGTTTGACTTTTAAGTCCCTTTCTCTGTCATACACACCACATATTGCTGATGCTGAGAAAAAAATCTTGCATGTCAACAAAATGGCAGCTTCTCAAAAAGAGAAGTAGCTTTAACTTGAGACTTGATGGGACAGTACCAGCTATTTGGGGGTTTATGTAATAAGATGGCTCAGGGGTTGCAGTATCATCCATCTATGCAAGAATAAACAATAGTTTCAAGTTCTTAAAACGGCAGCACTGAACATGTAAACCTCACATATTTCTTTTCACTGTTTAGACGAACAGCCAAAGCTCAAGTTACTATTCACCTCAGTCAACAACTTCCTTTAAGGTTCCTCCAGAGATGTCATGGTGATTGACAGTAAACGTCTCTGACCGTAAATCAACATGATTCCAGAAAAATCAAGTCAAATAAAGAGAGAGTAGAAGAGATTGGGGAGGGCAGGTGAAGTTTGTCGAGGGAGAGAAGGCACGACAAGAGAGAGCCGAGGAGGGAGCAAGGGAGGAGGAGAGAATGAGGTCATGCTGGAGGTAGAGGAACTGGTATTAAAGGCATCTGAGGTGAGGAATAGGAAATGAGGAGCATCAGGAAGATAGAACCAGGTGAGTCACTACATCCTCTCACTGATGTATGATGTCAACCAGACATGTTACTAGTGTAAGTGTGTGTATGGAGTATTTGCTTGGCCATTTTATAATTTGATGGGACAAAAAAATAGCAAAAATGGTTTATCTAAGCAAGTAGAAATGTTCATTTTCACTCAAACATTGTTGAGTTACAATCCACTGCTGCAGTTTGCAGCTGCTATGCTTAAGTTGGATGTGTCTTGATACAAATCATTTCAAGATACAGTCTGGAAAAACAGGAACATCAGGAAAACAGAAAATCACTGTATGTAGTGGCTAGTCAGCTGCAAGCAGGCAGGCATCTGTCTGCAAACATATCAAGGTCTCTTCTGCTGAGGTGGTAATGGGCTTGAGAAATGCAAATTTCCAATGATTTAAGAAATTTCCATATTGTTTTTGTGCTTAGAACAACTTAAATTGGCCCTTTTTATTGCAGCTATTTAGATGTGTCTTTGCAGAGGTTAAAAAAGGCTTAATTTATCAAATTAATTATGGCCCTGTTCCATTCTGGTGAGGCAGGGCCCTACTCAAGAGCTCTGAGCGTACACTGCCATGTAGACAGGAAAAGCCTAGCAAAAATAAATGGTGCAAAGACGACTCCATGCTTTACATCTGTGGATATTGTAGAATTGATAAAATATTAAACAAGATTAAACATGACTGACCCTTATAATGGATATGGGGTGTTGAAACAGCCAGAGCAGACAACATTGGAGACCGGCAGAATCCAGATATCTACAATAACCAGATCACCCTCCCTGTCCAACTCCAGTGAGTCTCTGAAAGACTACAAGAGTCTTTTGAACAATGTGCTGTATGGCAGGGTTTTGATTTGTATGCTGGGATTGTGTGACATCTTCTTTGCAGATCTATCGTGCCTACTGGCTCACAGGGAGACTGTGACACTAAACAGAACCGAACCTTAATTTTTGTTTACGAGAACAATTGTGCTTACCCTGACATGTCAAAATGGCTGTGGTGAAAAAGGTATAGCCCCTGCAGCCTGGCCATAACAAGGTCCTGGGAACTTTTTACAGCTATTTTGTCACATTGTTGCTGATATGTAATGCTGCTGAGTTTTATCCCACAAAGTGACTTCATAAAGTAAAATCTCTTATGTGTGAAGAGAGCCAATTGTCCAAATAATTCTCAGGGCCTGGGTGCAGATGACAATCTAATTTATTTAAAGCATACAATGACTCAAATCATTCCACAGCTGTAGAAACATCAAATAAATAAACAAAGCTTTTTTTCCCCAGAATGATCTGCAACTGTGTGGCCACAATTTCCTTTTCAAATAGAGAAGAAAGAGCAATTACCTTGTGCTATTCTGACAACTTTTAGTCCAGGCTTAAGACCTTCCTCTATGACCAAGCTTTCAGTTAGGGCTGGTTCAGGTAGCTCTGAACCATTGATAGCTATGCTGCTATAGGCTTAGACTTCTGGGGGACACATCAGGTTACATGGAGCCCTCTCCTCTCCCCTCCTCTCCTCTCCTCCCCTCTCCTCTCCTCTCCTCTCCTCTCCTCTCCTCTCCCCTCCTCTCCTCTCTCCTCCTCTCCTCCCCGCATATTTTGGAACTGTCATTACCATTACTTGTTGCACTTTGTAGTTTGGCCTTGATGTCTTGCAGTCTCTCTGTGTTTCCACAGATCCACCGGAGCGCCATCTGTCTGCACCAACCGCCGCCTGCATCGCCCCCCCCCCCCCCTCTTATTCCCTACTGTTACACTGGCCTGCGCTCCCCTTCCATGAACCAGTCTGCCATCCAGTCCCCCATCAAGCTGGCTTGCTCTCCCTGCCTCCCCTTCCAGAAGCTTCCTTCTTCAACTGTTATTAACATTTCCATATTTCCCACATTTTGTATTGTAAACTGTTTTCTTGTCTGTAACAACATCTACTGCACGTCTGTCCTCCTGGGTGAGGGATCCCTCCTCTGTTGCTCACCCTGAGGTTTCTCAGATTTTTCCCTGTTAAAAGGGTTTTCTATGGAGTTTTTCCTCAGTCGATGTGAGGGTCTAAGGGCAGAGGATGTTGTTATGATGCCATGTGAAGCCCTTTGAGACAAACTGTTTGTGAAAACGGGCTACACAAATAAAACTGCCTTGCCTTGCCTTGCCTTGCTACCGTTCAAAAATAAATGTTAGCATAATTGTTCAGCTAATGGGAAACCTTTGAAAAAGATGGATGCCCTGCACCAACCGCATCAGTCACATTTTACTGACATACATATATGAATAAATGAGTTACTGAAACATTTTTCCCAACCTTTCACTGGCTATTCAGTGTTTCTATGTATGGGAATACAGTCTGTGCAACTTAAAGAAAACTACAATTTCAGAAAGTTGAACCAAAATTCCTGAAAAGATCAAATGCTGTCTCAGCCTTTAACAAAAGTGAACTATATTTAGTGTCAATTAAATATTCTTACGAATTCAGTAGCAGTAATTTCTTCTCTGTGATTTGGCCTCCTGTGTCCTGAATGCTCACTCCCTCTTTTCTGTTGTTTTGCAGTGAGTGGGCAGTGTGCCGCAGAGAGTGCGAGTGGGTTTTGGTGGGCAGTGACTCCGTTGATGCTACTGTGCATGTGGGCAGACTTAAGGCTTATTAAAATAACCTCCAGCTTTGCTGCTGTTGAACAGGATTGCCTCTCATCATGATCTCTTCATAAGATTCACCCTCTGAGGGGTGACTTTTTTAATCTCAGAAGAATAAACTATAGCAGAAATGCCATTTTGTCCAACACGAACAAAAATGTAATTCATGACCAGGAACAAATACAAAAATGTTTTTCTAATTTGGAATTGGCAATGTGTGAATTACTTGAACTGTTGAGCCCTGAACAATGCCTCTTTTGATATTTATAATTTCATTACCTTTATTGACATGCCCAGTTATGTTACATCCTGTATTATGTAGCTCCTGTCATACTGTTATATCATCTTTATCATCACATCATTACATGTCACGTTTTGTGATGCGCTAATGAGCACATTTTTTTCTGCTTGTTTCCAGCAGTAATTATTTTCCTGTGCCGTGGGTTCTCTCCGGTACTCCAGCTTCCTCCCACAGTCCTAAGATATGCAAGAGAGGACCAGGCTGATTGATTCTCTAAATTGACTGTAGGTGTGACTGTGAGTGTGAATGGTTGTCTGTCTATATGTTGGCCCTGTGATGGACTGGCGACCCATCCAGGGTGAACCCCGCCTCTCGCCCGAAGGCCGCTGGGATAGGCTCCAGCCCCCACCCCCCCAACCCTTAACAGTATAAGCGGTAGAAAATGGATGGATGGCTATTATGACTGATGAAAACTGTTATGTATGAAAACTGGATCGTCATATTTCATATCTTAATTGGAGATTTACAAACTAAACTTTAGTAAAATCAGAAATTCATCTGACTTGCAATTTAAAATGAAAAAAGATTGCAGACAGCAAAGTGTCACAAATCTTTTTCATGAGTGCAGTTTTTCAAACTTTTGCTCTTAAAACTTTATTTTCATCTCTGTTTGTTTCTGGCTCTTTCTCTGCAAACACATACACACACACACACACACACACATATATATATATATATATATATATATATATATATATATATATATATATATATATATATATATATATATATATATATATATCCATATATATATATATCCATATATATATCCATATATATATATATACATATATATATATATATATATCCATATATATACACACATATATATCCATATATATATACACACATATATATATACACACATATATATATTATATATATACATATACATATATATACATATATATTATATATATACATATATATATACACACATATATACATATATATATATATATATATATATATATATATATATATATATATATATATATATATATATATATATATATATATATATATATATGTGTATATATATATATAAGGGGCTGCACGGTGGTGCAGTGGTCAGCACCGTCGCCTCACAGCAAGAAGGTTCCGGGTTTGAGTCCCAGCTCGGGCACGGGATCTTTCTGTGTGGAGTTTGCATGTTCTCCCCGTGTCTGCATGGGTTCTCTCTGGTACTCCGCCTTCCTCCCACAGTCCAAAGACATGCAATTGGGGACTAGGCTGATTGAATTCTCTAAATTGACCGTAGGTATGAATGTGAGTGTGAATGGTTGTTCGTCTCTCTATGTTGGCCCTGCGATGGACTGGCGACCTGTCCAGGGTGAACCCCGCCTCTCGCCCGTTGATGCTGGGATAGGCTCCAGCCCCCCCGCGACCCTTAATGTGTAGGAATAAGCGGAAGATGACGATGGATATATATATATATATAGACAGACATACATACATGATACATGTATATGTATATAAAATCTGCCTTGTTGAGTGTAACAAAAGTTTGAGAAAGGGTAGACCACGGTCAGAGGAAGAACCCATTAAATTTTGGTGCACAATCAAGGGCTGCATAGAATTTATTCCTGGCTCTCTCCTCCTCTCTTTCCTCTCTTTCCTCCTGTATGTGTTATGCATAAATCATATTCATACGTGTTATTAGCTCATCTTTTTCTCCGGAGCCTTTGAGCTCTCCGCATCCCAGATCCCGGTTGCTGCTGGAGGAGGATACAGACCTGAAGAGGCTCAAGCTGCCACCTGTAGCACCACCTGCTCACGTCCCTGTCTGTCCATCAGTCTCTTCCCTTTCTCTCTCTTTATCTCTGTCCTCTCTCTTACCCTAACCCAAAATATAATCAAACAAAGATAAGTCAGATAAACAGTGGCTCATGATATAAACATTTGCAAAGTTATAATATCTGGAGACATTTTCATGAATTTCTCAGGAACTACCTTGGGACCTTGGTGGAGATAATATGTTCTCTCTGCATTTCCTCTGTGAATACAATCAGAATCCTATTCATGAAACATCAAAGCTATGTGATTAAAATGCATTTCTAACAAGTTAGCCCTCTCAGGTCGCCTGGGGACAGGCGATAAAGTTCAGAAGCACTGACACACAGTGCCTCCTGCCAGACTTGGGCCCATTTACTTTTTGTTTGACAGGTGCCAATTAAAGCAAAAACCTTAACAATAAGTGTCTTGCCACCTGTGTGCATACCATACTTTCAGATGTTACATATTTAAATTCATTTCCACAAGGCTTAACCTTATCATGAATGTCCCAACCGAACTATGCATGAAATAATGTGGTAATAGAAAATACATTCTGGATAGATTTTAGGTTAGGCAATTAAAGCATCATGTTAAGGTAAGAAAGATCATGGTTAAGTGTTCACCCAAACATTACCATATGTTCATCAATAACTCATCGTTAGATTCCTTGAATTCATTAAGGTTTTTTTTTCCCTGCATGACTTTTTCTGGAATGCAGAACTCAAAAAGCAACAGCTTCATACTCGTAGCTGCAAGCTTCTTGAGACCAAACATCAGCAAAAAATATCAAACCATGGCATGCACTGTACAAACTCTCAACCTAATCATCCAGTATATTCTGTCTTCTTTATCCAGTTGTATGGTCTAATGTCATGTCCTCTTAAGGCCATGTTTACACATATCTACAAAAACAGATGTTTTCCCCCTCTACGTTTTCAAAAATAACATCAATGACACCAAACTGTTTTCAAAATATCTTCATTTACACAAACCCGCATAAATACAGTGTTAAGAGCTGCTATGAGCATGCCAAACCTATAGGCGGCAGTGTAATGAGAAGCGTAGAGTCATGCTAGCCAATCAGAATCCTAGAAAAAACAACAACAACAAATGACACGAGTTACTTCCCGTTACCTCTGCGATGGCACATGATGTTCTGAAGCCTAAATGTCCGTTTTCCCCTGTTTACATGCAAACCTGAAAACAGAGTTTTTCAAAATCTCCACTTTGGCCAGAGTTTTCAGAAATGATCGTTTTCGGTGACTTGAAGCTTTGTTTTTGTGTAAACGAAAGGTCTAAACGTAGGGAAACATCATCGTTTTTGCATCGTGTAAACGGGGCTTTGTCACGATCCCAGTCTCGTGCTTCCTGTTTTATTTTGAAGTCATGTCCTGTCTTCCTGACCTCCCTCCTGTGATTACCTTATGTGTCTCACCTGGTTGATTGCACCACCTGTGCCCTGTTTACCTCCTTGTATTTAACCTCTGTGTTTTCCCTTTTTTCGTGGTTGGGTCATTGTTAGTTTTGCTGTCTTGTGTAGTTATGTTCATGGTCTGTCTCAAGTTCTCAGTCTCCAGTCACGTCACCTGTTGCGTCGCGTCAAGTCAAGTCTCCAGCTGTCGCGTCACGTCAAGTCTCCAACTGTAGCGTCAAGTCTTCAGCCACCCCGTTAAACAATAAACCTCTTTTGTGCACCACCCATCCTACTGCCTGCATTTGGGTCTCCCATCCACATCTTCCACCACAAACCTTGACAGGCTTTAGTTGGTCTGTGTTCTCTGTTTGCTGTTTTATTTTGATAGACTTGTGTTGTCACATATTACTTTCTTCCATTGTTCTTTTCCTGCTTCTGCGATTACCCTTATGTGTTACACCTGTGTCTCACTGTCTCCTCACCCGTGTGTGTGTCTTTGTCTTTGTCTTTGTCGTCTTCCACTTGTCCGGGTCGTGTGTGAGTGTATTTCCCTTTTCCTTTTCATTTACAGAACGTCTTAGAGTCTTCCACTGTCCTTTCTGCTGAGTATTTTTCTGGTGGTTCTAGCTTTTGTGAATGACTGTGAATGTTTTTCGGATACCTTTGCCTTGTCTGATTGCCTAACTCTGTACTGACCTTGAATAAACAACCTGATCTTTAGTCCTTGTGTGAGTCTGCTTGTAGAGTCCTCCCTGCCTTAATCTTAATATTCTAGACTCCACAAAAACTTTGATTTGTGCTAAAAACTGCCTAGTTCAAACTGACCTGTTCCACAATCTGTGTAAACGGATAATGTGTGTGTATTTGAGTTTTTAAGTTCTATGTGAAATCCCACCAGCCTTCACTGCTTAAAAAAAATAGAACTCCACCCGCTGACACTTTGGCCCATTGTATTTCAGTTGTGCGTAATTAATCAAAAAAAATTTGGGGAGAAGAATCACTTACAACCCTTACAACTCACTTAATTTCAGCCTCACTTCATTTATTCATACAGCCAGTTAATGACAGAATAGAGTCACTGGCTATTTGGGACTATCTTGGAGGAAAGTATTTGCCACATGTTCTGAAAACAGTCTGTTGAGTCTCTTTATTATATTTTTTTTACACAACCACTGACCAAAATCCATCACTAGTTTGAAGGCAGACACAAAACCATATCTGCAAACTGATATATCTCTGAAGTGATAGGAGATAAAACAGATCTTTGTATTTTTTGCCCTTTTAATCAGATGAGGGTGCTTTTCAAGCTGTGACTGCATAAGATTCATATCCATGATCTGTGTATTAGATGAGTTTGTAATGGAGCTGATAGACCTCAGTCCATCTGTCTGCAAGCATCTCTGCAAATCTTTCTAATCTCTGTTTTACAGACCGAGTTTAACATCAGTGCCAAAGCTCTAATCTACCATGATGAAACTGAAGACAGTCTGTTAATTTTTCCTTCTAGTGGTTGAGTATATTACAGGACATCCTAAGTCTTGGCAGACAAATGGAATAAATAAATAAATAGTTGAAAGCTGCTTGAATACATGGCAAATGATGAGGAAGAGTATATGTGGGCAGGAACATTTCAGACTCTGAACAAGTGCTGGCAGGTAATTGGTTTCTTTTTAAGGAGGCTCCTAATCCTCCCCTCTCTTCCGGGTTACTTATCTCCGCACCAGCTTCAGTGAGTTCGGAGGACTCAGCAGTAGAGCTCTTATGCGGGAACTCTTCATTATCTCTGGCCTGTTGTCAAGCACACACACTCATTCTCACCTCTCACCAGCTAATTATGATACTATCATCTTATCTTCAGGAGAAGGCGAGCAAGAGCAAAGAGAAATGAGAGAGGAGAGGTTGAGAAGAGAAACTGACAGAGAATGGGGGCACCTGTCAGGGGGGATAATGAGGGAAAAGATATTTGAAAAGAGAGGGAGGGTGGGAAAACCAGGGCCGGGCAGAGCCATGCAGTGATTCAAACAAAAGACGTCTGTGAACGGAACGATAGTTAAAAAGGAATGTCAGCAACAAAAGACAGTTTGTGATGCATTTGACAATTGATGCTGTCATTTATTTGCTGTGCCACCCACCATCTATGTGCTTGGGTGTTTCACTGTGGCTTTACTAAATCTCTGCGATATACACTACTGAGACAAGACACAACAAACACAGAACAAACTGAATTCATAGCTCCACTTTATACAGTTTCTTGTTAGACTTGACTTACGGGTCCCAGTAGTCATTATGGTTAACAGCTCACAACAACGGGAGGGGGTCATTCATGAGCAATTAGAGTTACTGAGGGTGCACGAGTATAATGAGTACCACCTGTTAGTGCCTGAGTGGGGACAAATGAATTGATGTAACAAAGGGAAATACTGGGTGCTACTGAAAATTTCACAAACATAATTGGTCGCAGCAGATATTGTGTTAGATCAGTTATAAGGAGGAGAAAGATGTGATAGATTTAACCTCCAACCCAATCACAGTAATACATGCAGCAATGTATCAGACGTGAGCTGAGGTACCCAAGAGTAAAGTCAAGTTTAGAATGTGTGAGCATGGGTATGTCATTTTGCTTATCAAGTGCACACTTGTCATGTGTTGAATTTGGCCTATAAAACCACCTGGAATCCAATCCCCGCCAACCTGTCTCTGCACTCTGCTAAGAGCATCTTAACACTGTGATTTTTCTTGTTCTGTGGAACACACAGAGTACATGTTGCTACTCTCAAATGTTTTTGAGAAGTCCAAGATTGAGATGTGGGTGACCCACAGTTCACTCTCAGGCGTTATGAAAGAGATTAGTGGGTGGAGAGGCAAGGCTTGAGATCCATCGCAGAGTGGTTGATATTTTGAGGACTTGGAGAAAGCCTCCTCCAACAGTCTCAGCCCCCAAACTAAGAGCAGTCTTGTTTAACCAGTCTTGGTTGGTGTTTGAGGAATCATCAGGCTGTAACATTTCATAATTTCATCCTTTAAAATTTAGAAATAAAACAATGACTTTTTTGAGCACAATCCATGCATTGTTGATTTGGTGTACAGTACATCATTAAACTACCAAAGCATAAGTAGAAAATTCCTGCAAAACATTTAAATGGACGTGCAGCTTGAATTTTGATGAATTTTGTTACAATCACTGGAGTGGTAATTGTGGGCCTCGTGTACATGCAAACAGTCAGAAGGACACTGTAGAGAAGCGGGGGCTTCGGGTCTTTCAACATCATACCCCCTCCTCTAGGCGCCGCAGCTGAGGCTGATCAGACCCCAGCTTGTGACCTCAAGGCTCTGGATAGGGATTAGGCAACAAAGCCCCAATTTCCGACCTCTATTGGGAGACACCTTGCCCTCCACCCGGCTTGTTGACAACTGCTGAGGAGTCCCTCGTACCTGGAACTGTTAGCTCCAACAGAACAACATGTTCGGTGAACTTGGACAGGAGTACAATGTCTGGTCTCAAGTTGGTGGTCACAACATGGTTGGGGAACTTCAGTTCCCTCTCAAGGTGCACCAAGAGCTGCCAGTTCCTCGCAGAAGCCAAGATTCCAGCAGATGTTTTTGCAGCTGGTCTTGGCTGCTCCCCAAACCTGATAAAGATGATGGCTTGTGTGGAGGGGTGGAAATACTTAGGCGACTAAATTCCGGTGGCGATGGCTTCAGCAATGGCCTTCAGGACCTGGTCATGCTGCCATCTGTACCTTCCCTCTCCCAGTGCCTTTGAGCAGCCGCTCAAAATGTTCTCTCGGGTTCCATGCCTGAAGCAGAGTGGACATGCTGGTGACTCCACTTTACCTCACACGTGTAGGTTTGATGGACTGCCTGGATAAGGAACTTGATCTACTGTGGGTCAGCCTTCCACAGTTCAGCCCAGGTCACCTTCCTCTCGGTCATGTTGTCCCATCTCGTCCAAGAACCCTGTTGCTTCTTTCCCACCTCTCTGCGATATCTCTCCTCCTCAACTGCCACTCTTATGTCCTCCTGGACTAGGTGGCACCCCTCCCTCCCCCCAGTGCTGTCAAGGGAAAGGAAGGGTGCTGAAAATGAACCCAGTCCAACCCTGCCTCGTGTCACCACTCCCACCAACCTGTTGTGATGCAGTCTTGATTCTACTTATCAAACAGCCCCCTCTGCCCTCCTCTTCTGACCAGTCCTCACTTCACTCCCAGTTTTGGCCACCTTTGGATCGTTTGAGTCTCTATTCTACAACACCTGTCTGGCTCGCTTTACCCTGAACTCCTCTTCCAAGGACTTGAATGGCAGACGCAGTTTGTTGCTGTGTCCATATGCAATGCTACTAAGGCTCCTTGGTATTCCCAGCCATCTTCTGAGGTGGCTGCTGACCTTCCTCTCCAAGGTCTCAACTGACACTTCATAGATGAGGAGTGGCCACAAGATCCTGTTGGTACAGCCATGCTTTAAATTTCCCTGGCAGGCCCAACCAGTTCACTGCTTTCAGCCAGCAATCCAACTCAGCGCAGGCTGACTGGATGGATGCTACATTCTCAAGATGCTATCTTGTGCTGTGGTGTGAATGTTAAAAGCGGTAAAGCTTACACAAGACCGTAATGCTGACTTGAAAAGTTGAATAATGTTAACAGATAGTGGAAAGCCCGTTTGGGATGTGTGCCCATTGGTAATGGACTGATTGTTGGGTGCTAGTATTGTTATCAATATATCAATGTGCTACCTTTGGTATTTGAAAAGCAGGTTCAGCTATCATGTGAAAGTTGTAGATATTGCTAAATGTAGAAAGCATTCTAGAAGTTTGAATTTTGCTACAATCACTGGAGTGGTAATTGTGGGCCTTCATGTATATACAAACAGTCAGAAGGACACCGCAGAGAATCGACCCCCATCCCAGTAAACAGGGAGTAACTTTACCAGTGCTTTTTGTTTTTTGGCAGTACATGGTAGGTAATGCAAAACAATAAACTTTATACATTTGGGGAAGGAATAAAATGAGCACACTAAAACATAAGAGATATATCTCACGTAAATTGTAAGGGTGGGGGGTGAAAAAAAAGGGGTCGTTTATTTAATGCTTCAACAAGAAATCAGGCCACAATGGCTTTATGTATTTGTCCCATCTGATCAAGAATTTAATGAATTAATTCATCTTTAAACAGAAAAAGAAAGTTATTTTTTTCCATGACATATATTACATTTACATTATCTATCTACTCTGTTAATGCAGGTGGCTCAGGAAACAACTAGAACCTCTGAGCGCCCTTTTTTACAAGTGAGCAGTAGGATGCAAAACGTATATTCATCAGCACATCTTGCCTGAAAATCAAAATTTCCCAAGAACAAAGTGGAGAACTGCAAGGGCACCTCTATGTCCAGTATGCTTTTCAGTAGCTTTTCATAGATTTCTGAACCCCACACATTCTCCAACATTTACCATTCCCTCCATCAAAATGTGCCTTCTGCATTAGTGCAGTAAAACAAACAAACAAATGAAACACTTTCAGAGGAACTGAATGAATATCAATTTGTGCTTTTCCAATGGAACTTACAGGCTGTTATTTGATATTGAGAGATTACCCTCCCACTTTTCTTTGTAGCATTTTGTTGAATGCAGTTTTTTTAATCAGTAGGCCTTTATAAAGCTTGGAAATTGTGCCTTTAATTTTGACATTTTGATGGGCAGCTGGAAATATAAGGGTGGCACTTAGCATCGTTGCCTCACAGCAAGAAGGTTCCGGGTTCGAGTCCCTGCTCGGGCATGGGATCTTTCTGTGTGGAGTTTGCATGTTCTCCCTGTGCCTGCGTGGGTTCTCTCTGGTACTCCAGCTTCCTCCCACAGTCCAAAGGCATGCAATTGGGGACGAGGCTGATTAATACTCTAAATGTTGTAGTTGATGTAGTTGAGAGTGTGAATGGTTGTCTGTCTCTATGAGGTGGCCCTGCGATGGACTGGCAACCTGTACAGGGTGAACCCTGCCTCTCGCCCGTAGCCGCTGGGACAGGCTCCAGCCCCCCCGCAACCCTTAACAGGAATAAGCGGAAGAAAATGGATGGATGGATGGATGGATGGATGGAGCTGGAAATATTTTGAGTATTAGGTCATTAAAATCTGCTTTATTTCTGATGTATTCAAAATAATTGCGTACTTAAAGTTATCTAGGGGGGAAAAGTGATACTTTTCAAAGTGATATGCTCTACTCAGGCTTTCAAAGTCTTTTAATTTTTCAATTTTCTGTAAATGAATAGCATGTTGTTACTCCTTTTGAAATCAATCAAAATCTAAAGTCCATTTCATTAGACTTGAACCACTGAATTACTTGTAGTTTACTTGTAGTATTCTCTGTTAAAATATTCAAAATTTGTAACTGGGTGTTGATCCATGGACATTCTGTAAACATTTTTTTCAGATTTTTATGGGCCAGTACAGGATGAACAGGGATGTCATTCATAATTGTATATACTGTATATCAATGTCTTTCCACCTGGCATGAAATTTTGGAGCACACTTGTCCATCAAGTGTTTAATCTGGGCTGCATTGTAATAATCTTCAAAGTAGAGTAGATTTGATTTGGAGATGTATGATTTATGATGAAAATTGTTCAAGCTAATGATTTATTATAAAGGGTACAGATGACCTTAATAAAATCGAGATGTATGCCAAATCATTTAAGGGCCTTATATAAAAACATTCCAGCTTCCTGGCTCAAAGGCACTCTCAGCATCAAAACTAACTAGGGGGGCCTTCGAGACTGTTATGTTGGATGTGGTTTAATACCAGTAATGACTGCCTGATATTATTATAGGTTTCTCATTGTGAAATCAAATAAGTAAATAAGTAAATTTGCTCATTATGTATTAACAGAAGAAAGAACTTTTCCGGTATTTTACCAATAATAGTTATATATAGTTTAAAGTCAACATTTCACATTGAAATTGGTGTATATGACCCACATTCTAATTACTTCTTTCCCTTTTGAGGAATAATAGAGATAACTGCTTCATTCCAGAAGGTGGGCTTTTTTGAATCTTTAATTCAGTCCTAAAGACCTTATACCATTGTGGCAAAAAGCTATCTGGCCCAGGTGACTTTTTTGCTTTAAGCATGGAGATGGTGCTGTTTAGTTCTGCCTCAGTTAGTTTCGCTGTTTATGTTTTGTTTTGATCCTCCGATACAGCAGGTATGCACACGCACACACCCACACACGCACACACATATATATAGATCCATACCTCACCACATCCCCTCATGGATTTCTATGTTCTCTTTGTTGTGGGGGATTGTGTGACTCCATCCATGGTGTAACAATTCTTCAATAACTTGATTTACATTTTTTGTCTTTATAGTCACTTTTTTTTGTTTTATTTTCCACAATGATTTGTTCCAGTTATAACAAGAAAGAGAACAGAGAACATACAGAGAACAGACAACAGAGAACAAACATAACAATAACAATAAACATCCCTTTTCAACTTCTTTTTTTTTGGGTGTTAGGACAATGATATAAAATAAAACAATTGGTTTTAAATAAATCTATCAATACAAGTGATAAGAAAATTAGGCCTAAATCATAGCAATGTAACTAAAAGTGCACCATATAGTCTGATTTTTCTCAAAGTGTATTGTATGTGTGCATGTATGTTCACGGGAAGGGTTTTAACAAGATTATTTTTCCATTTTTCCATGGCAAAATACAGTGCATGAAACTCCAGCAGCATGACAGCAACATCAATGATTGTCACACTTGACTGCACACTCCTATAATATGAGCAGACTTGGTGGTAAGGGCTTCTGACATTTTGATGGCAGGAGTGTGCCAGGTGTGCGCTCCTTCCATCCATGTCCTGTTGGCTCTAGTCTTGCTTTGGGGCCCTTGGCTGTTGCAAGCAAGTGGCATGCCATCCATCGTCATCTTGCGCTTATTCCTTACTCCTAAGGGTCGTGGGGGGGGCTGGAGCCTATCCCAGCATCTACGGGTGAGAGGCGGGGTTCACCCCGGACAGGTCGCCAGTCCATCGCAGGGCCAACATACAGAGACAAACAACCATTCACACTCACAGTCACACCTACGGTCAATTTAGAGTATCAATTAGCCTAGTCCCCAAATTGCATGTCTTTGGACGGTGGGAGGAAGCCGTAGTACCCAGAGAGAACCCACGCAGGCACAGAGAGAACATGCAAACTCCACACAGGAAGATCCCGTGCCCAAGCCGGGACTCGAACCCAGAACCTTCTTGCTGTGAGGCCACAGTGCTGACTACTGCACCACCGTGCAGAGTGGCATGCCATATGAACCAGAAAAGCCCCTTGTTGAATGTGGCCTCTGATCACACTAACCAACAAAAATGCTATTATCATTATCCTCGTCATCATCCCCATCAGAGTTTTGATACAATTTGTAGCCACATCATTACGTATTTTAGCAGCTTGTTTGATTCTCTCACGTCCTATCTTTTCACTTGTTACAGGCAATTTATTATTGTCTTGACAGATGATGCATAACCTAGTATTTAAAATGTCCCGATCCGTCATCAAAGCAATCCATCAAGCTTTTGGGGCCAGGTAGTTAAGAATGCTCCATGCTGCTCAATATGTGCAATGCTCAAGAGTGAGACGAAACCTTGGAAATCTTTTACATTGCAGACAATTTGAGTTGTTTCTCAAGTCGTGTAATGCTCGCTGTTGATCAATATGTGCAATGCTCAACAGTGAGATGAGAACTTTAGGAACCGTGGAAATCTTTTGATACTCCCTGTGAAAAAACAAGAAAAGTTTAAACTTGTCCTCTTATTTTTCTGGGAACACTGTCAACTTTTGTGCAAATACACCATGTGAGGGCAGACTGTTAATTTGAGCTGGATCGCATGTGTATGTCTTTTGAGATCCTTCAGAATAGGAAAATGACCTTGACCATGACTTTTCAAGGTCAAAAATCACCCAATATGGTCACATCGATGGCAGAAATGATTTCTACATACCATAGGCAAGGCAAGGCAAGGCAATTTTATTTGTATAGCCCGTTTTCACATACAGTTTGTCTCAAAGGGCTTCACATGGCATCATAACAACATCCTCTGCCCTTAGACCCTCACATCGACTGAGGAAAAACTCCATAGAAAACCCTTTTAACAGGGAAAAATCTGAGAAACCTCAGGGTGAGCAACAGAGGAGGGATCCCTCACCCAGGACGGACAGACGTGCAGTAGATGTTGTTACAGACAAGAAAACAGTTTACAATACAAAATGTGGAAAACACGGAAATGTTAATAACAGCTGAAGAAGGAAGCTTCTGGTAGGGGAGGCAGGGAGAGCAAGCCAGCTTGATGGGGGACTGGATGGCAGACTGGTTCATGGAAGGGGAGCGCAGGCCAGTGTAACAGTAGGGAATAAGAGGGGGGGGGGGCGATGCAGGCGGCGGCTGGTGGCTCTGGTGGATCTGTGGAAACACAGAGAGACTGCGAGACACCAAGGCCAAACTACAAAATAGTCGGTCAGAATCAAAGCGTTACATGTGTATAAACGTTCGGAAATAAAAAAGATAGATTTTCATCATAGCCAACGGTGGCCATATTTGATTTGACCATTGCCCAAATTGTGGCACTATGGTGGACGAGCACTTTGATGATTTTTCATGTCTAGGGACCCCCTACCTCAGTTCAAGTGAGAAAATCCCCCGGCACCAAATTGTGAATGGGTCTACAGGCCAGACCTAGTCCTACTAATGCTGCTAGTAGCAGTGTAACACAACCAACCAGAGAAGCAGGAGAAAATAGCCAGAGACAACCAAAGGGGGTAAAAATAACTGAAGCTCTAACACAGTACATTGCCCTTGATGACCAGCTGTTTTCAGGATGATGTAGGATTTCGTCATCTTCTCAACGTACTGGGGCTTAAGCATGATATTCGATGTTATAAACATTCTGCATTCGCCTCCTCCAGTCCAGAATACATTCAATTGCAGGTCAACCAGTTTATTTGTAGACTCCAGCAAGACGTTCTGACTTGCTGGAACAACACCTATTACATGCTCCAGAGGGCTCTCGGAAAATTTGGGTCAGAGTATGAGCTCCCTCGCAGTTCAACAGTGGACCCTCATGGAAATGACTGAAGCTGTCCTGGTTCCATTACATTTAATATGAAAGGTGAGCTCCACTGAAGTTTTGGCCTCAGATGAGATTCCTGCTGTGACCGAGCTTCGGAGAATTTTGACCAGAGAAACAGACAAAGACGTGGCATGCACAGAGTATGAAAGCTCACGGTCAGAAATTTCATTCGGCCCAAGTCTTTTCACAAATATTTATTTAAACTTTGGCTGTGATTACATTTGAACTTTACTGTCAAATATGATTAGCTAGAATGTGAAAAATTCCATTTTATTTTTGTTGTTATGAGGATGTAGAGCATTTACACTAGCTTTTATTTTGCACTGTTTTTGTAAAACGTTTAACAAATGACACGGGGTAAAATTCTGCTAAAGTTGTAGATATGCGGTTCTAAAATCCACTGAGTGTGTTGGTTTTCATTTTAAGTGAAATGTTTGGCATTGCCATGTTCAGGAATACTAAAAAACATGAGCTGAATGCTAAAAATTGTATTTATTTATATTTTTGAATAACATTTATTTTAATTGAAAGCAACAGTGTACATCATGCAATACATTTGATTTGTGTTTACAGTCAGAAAGGGAGGAGGACATCCATTTACATAAAAGAAATATGTTTCAAAGTGAATCTGTAATGCACAAGTACTCACTTTTTAAGTTATTTGTATCAGTACTTGCTATTGCTAAATACCTGAACTTAAGACCTCATACTCATTCGCGGTCTAAAAATGGGTGGTATCAGGACACCCCTAGTGTTGTTGATTTGGTTTATGAAAGAATGCAGTAGTGTGACTGCTGAAAACTTGTAAAGCTTACACAAGACTGTAATACTGACTTGAAAAGTTGAATAATGTGAGATGATAGTAAAGTGCTGGTTTGGGATGTGTGCCTGTTGGTAGTGGACTGATTGCTGGCTCCTAGTATTGGTGATAGTGGATGTGGCACCTTTTGTATTCGAAGAGCAGGTTCAGTTATCATGTTAAAGTTGTAGATAATGCTAAGTGTAGAAGGTATTCTGGGAGTTTGTATTTTGACATGAGTAACAGTTGTTACAATAACTGGAATGTTAATTGTGGGCTTTCCTGTATATGCAACCAGTCAGGACCCTGTCGGTAATCAAACCCCATCCCAATAAACAGGGAGTACCATTGACACTGTCTTTTGTTTTTTTTGGCACTACACTGTAGGTAATGTAATACAGGAATAAAACTACAGGGTCACCCATTAGCATACTTACACCTGAAGTTAGCCAGCTCTAGCCCAGTCTAAATTCTTGCTTGTGATGTATGTTGCTTTGGACAAAAGCGCGCCAAATGAAATTGTAGAATTGTAGAATTGCAGAGCTCTGCTTTCTAAATTTTGGTATGCTGTAACATGATGCTAATAATTTTAGCATCCTAAAATACTAACAAGTGTGGCTAGCTAGCTGACCGCTTTTATTCATAAATTGCAGCAGAGTAATATGTTGCTAACATGTTAGCATTCAAAAATGCAAAAGGCAAATTGAACTGTTGTAAATTTTCTTCTTCTAGGTTCCTTTCACAAGTAAGTAATAAATTAGTTTTAACAATGTTTCTCTGTATTTTTCTCACTGGAAAAATCCAATATGAGGTAAGTATTTCTGTCAATAGTCAATAAATCAATTAACACACGCTTATATGAAAAAAAACTTTGATACATTGAAAATTAAAATATATCCTATAAAACATGTGCAGCAGTGTGTCTCCTCTATTTTATTTTTCTGTGTTCTAACCTCATGAGCACACTTATGCAGTGCGCACACTATCATTATAACACACTTCAACAGTGAAAATTAACCGGACACACACATTAACACTAACACCTTAATGTGTGTCTCACTAAGCCAAACACAATCAAACTGCACACAATAATTGCTGTAGCTGTGCTGCTAATTACATGTCATTTTGTGGTAGCCGCTGCAGAAATTGAGCTTAACTAGCTGCTTGCGGTATAAATTAACAGTCAAAGGATATAAACTATTTTAAAACACTCAAACTTGAAAGAATGCCCCAACAGAATACTAACAAAAACTAACAAACATATCTTTACATACAGGAGGATAAACACTCATTTTGTACCTGAAAAGGGGAGATAATCATGATGATTTTCACACTCATCGTTTCCACTCTGGTAGCTTTATGAAACAGGTGTCATAGTGAGAGCTCCCCATTCCAAACCTCGAAGGCTTGACTAATCACAGGTTTCAAATCAATCACAGAGTGCCCTACAGGTAGGTATCTTTACACCTTTTTAAAATTTTTAACTTTATATTCACTTTTGTTAAGCAATTTAACATTTACTTTGCACAAGTAGCACAAACACTTAAAAATACAGAGCTTTTAGCACTTTTATGTCTAATCTTATATATTACATAGGTCATGCACAAAGCACTGTTCATATTTCATCTGTAGATGATGCGATGATGTTTATGCAGGGAAACCACACAATGTTATAATCAACTGCTGTTGCTAGCAGCTGAGACTTTGGCTTTTTTTAACTTTACTCCACTTCCTCTACCGGACACAGTATATTTGGGTGTAATGTCCTTCCCTGTTCCGATCTCCTGAGTTCCAAGCATTACATTTTGTTCATTGTCACTGAATTTGCACTGCAGAACAGTTTGGACCTTTTGTACTCAGAATCTCCTCTTAGAGGAAGCTCCACATTAACAACATGCAACTCACAGTTCATTAATTAGACAAGACCTTCTGCTCTCAAGCATGGCTCATTAGTTAACTGATCCTGTATCGAGGCACCACTGAAAGTATGAGGACCTCTTATATTTGACAGAAATTAAAGCTCACAGCTGATCACCATACAATTAGAGGATTTTAGCTCCTAATCATTACTTATAAAAACCCATTATCTGTTACATTATCATAATGTATGGTGATACTACAATCTGGTTGTGTAAGGGTTAAGAAGAATGTTTCCACTAAATGTATTTGTCATATCATTTTCACTGCAGATCATGCGATTGCCTCACAATGAGGCCAAATCTGTTCATTCTATTCATCCCTTACACTTGAAGGTGTTACTGGAGAGGATATGGAACTAAGCAATAAGATAAGAAGGGCAGCTGAATATTTTTTATTCTGTAAATATATTTTCACATATTAACTTAATGAGCGTCTGTGTCCACAGTCTTCTCCTACCTCCCTCTTGAACCTCCTCACATCCTTTCTGGTGGCGTGAATTCCAGACTATAATTGCAATCCTTCATTTGAGTGTTGAATCATCCTAAATTGGAAGTCAACCAACCGAGAGATCACTGAATGGAGATGAATGCTCAAGAGAAAACTGATTTAAATCATTTTGGATATGGTCTGCTTGCTCTTGGAGCACAGAAAAAATCTCACATTTTCTGCTCGTCTCTACTTCTCCCTTCCTGTCTCCCCTAACTGTTAAAAGGTATATTTTGTTTTGAGACATATAGTACAATACAGGATGATGGACAGACTTTATATAATTTATAGAAGGAAAGATGCGATAAAGCTAAAAAAAAAAAAAAAAGTCAGCCCATCCTGTTGCAGAGTGGGAAGCTGTTTCCAAGGGAACGTGGTGACTTCTTTTCCTGCATATTGTAGGATGGCTGAATGTGCGGTACATAGCCAAAGCACCTGCACTGAAAGATTGGTTTTCTATATGTTAAAAGGGGTCCATCTGATAACATTTTTTGTAATGTTTTCACTACAGCATATATCCTCTTGATACTATTGAAAATAATAATAATGTGATCACAATCTCATGTAGGTGACAAAAGTTCCTGGGGAACCAATTTGAAAAATGTGCCCTCATAGTCTTATTTTTCCTCTCTTGAACTAATTTTAGCTTTGTTGAAGGGCTTCATGTCTACGTCACTGTAAAAGCATGGACAGCAAATTCTATGTCAAGGTTTTGTGTAATTAAAACGTCCGAGGTGGCAGTGTTTCAGATAAGACAGCTGTCATCATAAATCAAAATTTCTCATTTTCAGGCACAGTGGAAAGTTCACCTGTGCGCGGTATTTCAGGGAATATTTCATCTTAAGATTTGTCTGCTTTCATTTGCTTGCGATCCAATGCTTTGGCACTAACATTTGCCACAGTTTGCAAAACATCCTTGTGGTGTCCGGTCAAATGGTTGCATAGTTACAGACTTGCAAAGTTTACACTCAACATGACTTCTACCAATGCCATCTTTTCCAGTTCTGCCTTTGAATCCAAAATGTTTACAAACCCTGGTTTTTAGCGTCATAGATTCTGACTTTAATGCACTGTTGCTGCTATTGTACCATGGTGCCCACAGTGCCCCCACAGGAGTGGAGCATCATGACCATGCAAATATTTGATCTCAGGAATATCCAAATCAATATTGAATTGAGAAAAAAAAAACTGCAATTTATTGATGGATCGTTTTTTCCAGGCCCTACTGTTCATATTATTACTTGACTCCTGACACTTTAGCAAAGAATTGGAAAAAAAAAAAAAACCTAGCAAATTCAATAGGTTTCTTGAGCTGTTTGCCTGATGTTATCAACCAAAACTTAATCACTGCAGTGCCACCGACAGATTGATTGGTGTAGTTTTTAGGGTTTGCGGAACAGATTTCCTTTGTGTGTGCCTCTGTGAGAGGGAGAAGCAGAGAGAGAGAGTGACGGTGAGGGAGAACTGGAGTCTGTCAGGAAAGCTCTGTCACAGTCTGATAAAATGTGCATGTCTAATCCTGCTGCTGTTAACCCAGCAGCCAGTGTGTCTGCCAGCCACTCAGAATACACAGAATCGCCAGTCAGTGATTTAACCTGCTATACCCTTCTACTACATTAAAATCTTATAACTTCCCTTTGACCCCTGCAAACATAGAATTGATTCCTGTCCATAGACCTACAAGTAAATGGGACTGAAAATTTTAAAGAGTGTTCCATAGTGTCCCTTTTACCCAAAAATGTAAAATTTTGCATTTTGAGCCCAAAAATGAAGAAATAACATTTCCCTCACTTTCAGGCACAAAATAGAAAACACAAAATCATGTATTTTGTCAAGAAAATTTTGTGAAATGAAGAGAGGATGTGCGTTAGAGCTGTGTATTTATTGTTTTGTGCTCTTTTGCCTATTCATTTCATGTGTGTGTGTGTGAGAGAGAGAGAGAGAGAGAGAGAGACCACAAACAAAAAAGAAACAATTCTTTTGGGAGAATAATTAGGTGCATGTTGTATGTGCCTTGAAATTGTACTTTCATGCTTATAGTCCTTCTGCACGAGTTTTCTCTGCCTGGCGATATGAAATCCTCTCAGTTACATGGTTTGACTGCTGCCGGCTGCTAGTCTTGGAGAGAGCCAATTCTTCTGATTAAAAATGTAATCAAGATGCTGTCTCTCAATTTCAGTGGTTGCCTCTTGGCACATCCCTGTGGAGGAACTGAGAGAGAAGAGAGGTGATTAACTGCCTCTCATGTCCCACTGTTACAGCCCGAAACCTACACACATGCACACGCGTATACACACAGTTATTGCATACAAGTTATTTTGAGAGGGTGACATCATTTGATAAGCTGACATCAGTTGATTACATGTTGAAGTGGCTTCAGACAGACAGCTTTTTTTGCATCTAGGTGTAAAATGAAGAAATCTCTGTCCTTCCTTCCCTCTATCCATCCTTCTGTCCGTCCATCCAAGTCTACTTATCTCCTCACCAGGTCGCCAAATCCTTGTGAAATTGCACATGGCCACAGAGAATGGCCGAACATAGAGAGTGGTGTGGCAGGATAATCTAAATTATTGACTTATTTAGTAATTTGATACAGAACAACACTTGGCTGCCATCTTTTTTTCTGTTACAACAATAGCGCCACTCTCAAATTGTAGTTGAAGGAGGAATTTCTATACATCAACACCATGTCTCAATTTTTTTTCACATCAGTCACAAATCTTTGTTGGAAAAAGAACTCATAAATAAGTCACACATCGATACATGTGCACATTTTCTTTATGTTTTATTAACCGACTCCCACTGCTAACCGTTTATATCCTCTACTATTCCCTTTCATGTCATCACTCAACGCCTCTATGTCTTTGCACATGTGCAAGAATTTATTTGGATGTAATACATGTTAACTCTTTTATTTCAAAAAACATACATAGCTTAAAACAGTCAAGACTTTGCAAAGGCTTCAAATACTCCAGCGCTTCCTAGTCTTTAGGAAGCCCACTGTTTGCGTTTTTGCAAGTCTATTCCTAGGTATAGGTCTGTGGTCTGCAAAGTCACAACAAGCACTTTTCCTCAACTCTGCATTTAGTTGTGATGCACATATTCCTGGGTAGGGCCTCGTTCAATTATTCATGGACAAATATGTTGATTCCACAATATAAATTTTGTTGAAATGACACCATCATTGGTTAGACTGATTCCCTACAAGTTGAGCTGTCATCAAGACAACATGCCCTTAGACATGATCACATCAGAATGGAACAATTTACGGAAGCAAACTGGAGATCAGAGGAACAATATATCCACTTAAGAAGTTAGGTGTAATAGCTCATGATTTTTGAATATTCCCCAAATATTACAATATTGAAAAATGATGTGACTATTTTTTTCAGTTTTGCTGTGTTTGTCCACTTGGAAGCTGATGCATTTATTGGGTGACAGATGAGACATGACAGAGTTCGTCTCAAAGGAAACGATCAATATCGCTATCAATATGGCCAAGCTAATTGAGCACTCATTAGCTCATGCTTTTACTTTTTATCTTTGCTAAACACTCAGAGCTGCTAAAACTCTTGACGTGGCACTACGTTGCATTCCAACATCACCAAACCATGGCTGTGCTGTCATTTCCGCCGCATTCACAAATAAAATGATTGTTCAAGAAAAAGTGTTGCTGGAGGCAAAGGTTGCAAAGAGGAGGGGGAGAGCACCTCCAAACAAATTTACAAAAATGTATCTGTGAATAAACAATTAAAGTTATCAATTGTAGATTTACCAGGTCAATAAAGACGTGTGAGACACTGGGGTATGTTCCAGGCAGGCTTCTGGTCTGGTTGCTACTGGGTGTAGGCTGGATGTGGACATTTCCCAGTGAATTTTCTCTGATTAAAAACAAAGACAAAGAAAGTCTTCAACTTGTCTGAAGCCATCCCAGCTGTCATTGGGCAAGAGGCAGGGTACACCCATGGATAGGTGGAATCTGTACTCTTAGTTTACACATATTTATTAATTATGCCACATTCATAATCCAAGTCACTGATAGCAATCCCTTTTCCTTGCTGTCTAGAGCCTCTGCTATTTTTTCAATTAAGCTTGGCAATTGATAACACATCCAGGTCTGTGTATGGCAGCAGGATCACTTCCTGATGCATAGCCACTTTCATTTCAGAGAACAGCAGATAACTCCACTGTTCTTAAGCTTCAAAACTGCTTGGGAAAATGTACTTTGTGTATCTACTACCACAGTACTTTATGAATCAAAGAGTTTTGCTATAGAAAAGCCTTTTCCAGGAAAATAAAACCACTGAGGGTGTTGTTAACTGAGTAATTTGTCTACTTGTCGCTTCAAGTTAAGCTTTGTGTGTGTATAGCTTTGCCGTAGGATGTTCTGGAGAAGTTTATGGTTGTTGATGTTGTTGCTGTTGATGAATTGCAAGCTTCCATTTGTCCTTCTTCCAAAGATCTGCTAATTCAAAGCTGCTGGCTGGTCTCCAAAGGTCAGAAGTAATGGCAGGGTCAATACTCACAAGGGGTTGTAGCAGGAAGGCACGGTGGTGCAGTGGTCAGCACTGTCGCCTCACAGCAAGAATGTTCCGGGTTCAAACCCTGGCTCAGGCACGGGATCTTTCTGTGTGGAGTCTCCATGTTCTCCCTGTGCCTGCGTGGGTTCTCTCCGGTACTCCGGCTTCCTCCCACAGTCCAAAGACATCAAGAGGGGACGAGAGGACAAGAGGGATTGATACTCTAAATTGACTGTAGGCGTGTCTGTGAGTGTGAATGGTTGTTTGTCTATATGTGTTGGCCCTGCAATGGACTGGCGACCTGTCCAGGGTGAACCCCAGCTCATGCTGCTTACAGCATACTATGTGGATGGTCTGGTGAGTGTGAAGTTTTGAAATCTCATTTGATATATTAGCCACAGTTTCTCTGGCGTGCTTGACAGAGGCTTTGTAATATTTGCACTAATTATATTTAAGACTATCACCCCTTTTTACTCAGTTGTTTTGGCCATTTTTTGCCAACGTCTCAGACGTTTTGAAATGGCAACCATCTGTAACCTCGTGGACTTCTCTTTTAGACAGTCAAAGAAAAACACAGCTATTTTACCTAAATCTGATGTTAATTTTCCTCAAATTTAAATTCATGGTTTTGGGGGTTTTTTTTGCACTGCTCACCCTGAAAGGTTGATGTGGAAGATTGAATCTGTTCTAGGACAGTGTAACTTCCAGGCCAATCATGCCGCATTGGAAAAATGTTACACTGAGAATGTGTCATCTGAAAGCAGCATATTTAAGCATCCCACAGTAGCGCATTATGCTTTTCCCTATCTCCAAATTTGTCAAGCATTTTCAATCTTGGGTGTTCCACTGACAAAGCTTATTACTCCTAACACACTCACAAAGGTACGAAAGTACCAAATGCACAAATTCTATTAGGCAAAAAGGCTTAATACTTTTGCCTCTCTGCTCAAAGAGACCTTGCAGTTACCGCTGAATGAGTCTAATGCTCATCTGTAGTGGTAAAGTGTATGCCTCAGTGATACCCATAGGATATTCAAGAAGTGAAATAGCTGGCTCCTGTAAATGCTGTAGGTGTCCTCATTAGTCTGGTAAGAAGTGGTATAGACCTTGTCTGTTCAGCAGAGGGAGTCCCTCATGTCTCAGCTTCTCTTGACTGCAGATTTTCTTTTAGTCTGGTAAGAAGGGCAACATGTTTACAAAGCTCTGCTTGGATCTAGACCATTCAAAGACACTGGTGCAGACTGTCTTGGTGCATACTGTCTTTATCCAAGTGCCCCGATAATCCACTTGTTTAATCATACCTTTAAAGAGACATCATTTCAATTGTATGGAAATGGGCTGTCATACTCTAATATAAAGGTAAGTTACATCTCAGACCTCAGTGATTACAATTCAATATCTAAACTCCCTCACTTTATTGAATCAGCAGCCTGATTTGAAGCATGTCACAGACGGCAGAGATAAAAGGAACAATTTTCTGCTGCTCTTTTCATTGACCTCGTCAAAGCATTTTATACCACTGATCAAATCCTGCCTGACAAATTACAGTCGATAAGGTTTATATGAGGCCACGCTCATTGAGTTTTACTCAGACCTCTCAGAGAAAACGTCGAACATTTCTTCTCTTTATCTCCTTGTTTATTTGTTGGGCAATGTAAAATAATTTTAATGATTTTTACTACGAGTGGTGTTAGCAAAGATAATAACAATTTACAGGATGCCAGAGATTTACGATGTGTCAATATGTCCTCATTTATTATAAATAATTATATTGATTTCTTAAATTCAACACTTTCTTGTCCCATTATTTGCATTATTATTATTGTCACCTGCAGAAGTTCTCTGATGACTCTATAATTGTCGGCATCATCACACATGAGGATGACAGGGAGTACAGAGAATGGTAAATAGTAAATGGACTAAATTTTATCGAGCGCTTTTCTACCTTAGCAGGACTCAAAGCTCTTTACAGTGTCATCTCATTCACCCATTCACACACACACTCACACACTGATGGTGGAGGCTGCCATGCAAGGCGCCAACCTACTCATCAGGAGCAATTATGGGTTCAGTATCTTGCTCAGGGACACTTTGACATGGTCACCGGGGTCGAGGATCGAACCAGCGACCCTTTGGTTGCTAGATGACCACTCTATCCCTGAGCCATGCCGCCCAGAATTGACCCAAGACTTTGTAGACTAGTGCCTTAGCAACCACCTCCAGGTCAATGGGGGGAAGACCAAGGAGCTGGTGGTGGACTTCCGCAGGTGGACGCAGTCCCACCCAACGCCGGTGAACATCCAGGGAATGGACACTGAGATGATGACATCTTACAAGTACCTGGGTGTTCACCTGAACTGGACTGCTCAGACAGCACTGCGGCCATCTACAGGAAGGGTCAGAGCAGACTACCTGCCCAGGAGGCTGAGGTCCTTCGGAGTGCAGGGGGCACTCTTGGGAACCTTTTATGATACGGTGTCAGACTGTACAACAAGCACTGCTACCAGTAACCACCCCTAACAAACCCTGGACAATCTTAGTGTGCAATATTTAACACTTTGCTGTGCAATACTTAACATGGCACTGAGCAATAGCCAACACTTATGCTACCCAGCACTTGTGCTGCTAATATTTATTGAGGTAGTTGTTTTTAGTTTATGATAGTGTATTATAGTTTTTTACTGCAGTTAATTGTAGTTTCTTCTATTTATTGCTCTGTAATTTTTCTACTGCCACTTCTCTTTTTCTGCTGCTGTAACAGTGCCAATTTCCCCACTGTGGGACGAATAAAGGGTTATCTTATCTTCCATCCATCCATCCATTTTCTTCCACTTATTCCTGTTAAGGGTCGTGTGGGGGCTGGAGCCTATCCCAGCGGCTACGGGTGAGAGGCAGGGTTCACCCTTGACAGGTCGCCAGTGGATCGCAGGGCCAACACATATAGACAACCAACCATTCACACTCACATTCATACCTACGGTCAATTTAGAGTATCAATCAGCCTAGTCCCCAATTGCATATCTTTGGACGATGGGAAGAAGCTGGAGTACCAGAGAGAACCCATGCACAGGGAGAACATGCGGACTCCACACAGAAAGATCCCATGCCCCAGCCAGGGTTCGAACGCGGAACATTCTTGCTGTGAGGCGACAGTGCTGACCACTGCACCACCGTGCCGCCTCCATTTTTCACCACCACATACTAATTCTAAGAAAATAAAAATGACACGTCTTGGCCAAAAGGCACAAAATTCACTCAGAGAAAATAAAGCTTGAAAAGGGGCTGTAGAATTGGTGACAAAAAAAATACACATTTTGACCAGTAGGTGACACAAAAGTTATGAAAATCGCATTTTGGCCCAGAACTCCCACAAGAACATCATACAGTATACAACCTTACCTTGAGAATTTAGATATATTTAGAATTGCAAAAGTTATAGCAAAACTTCCTCCTGTACATTGCAGTAAAAAAGGAAGTGGAGTCTATCTTCAGGACAGTTGGTCTGATGAGCATGAAATTTGGTCCAGATATTAAAGATGAACTACTAAAGATAGGGGGTGCTGTGGCACCAAATCACACAAAATTAAATACTTTTTCAAATTCCTCATAGGCTGTTTGTGCATTTTCACCAATTTTGCAAACAAATGTATATCAACTGTAAATGAAAAGTCACCAACAAAAAATGCAAAAGTTACAAACAAAATAGTGTTACAGTCAAAACAGGATGTGCCTTGTCTTTGCAGATTTTGATCACATTTAATACCGAACTTGACGAAACATTTACTCACATCCCCCCTGAATCGCTTTGCCGAATTGATTGCAAACCTGTCAACAGCTGCACCTGTTCAGTAAATCAATCAATATGAAATAAATACTTTTTCAGACTTTCAAACATCTCCTTGGCCATTTTATCATTTTGGAAAAAACCTTTCACACAATGTATATAAACTGTACTAGAAAAAATATCAAAAGTTTTTTTAACTTAAAAAAATGCAGTAATAGAGCTGAAAGTTAAAAATTGTAAAAGTTATTGAGGCACGATGGTGCACACTCGCCTCACAGCAAGAAGGTTCCAGGTTCGGCTGCAGCACAGGGTCTTTCTGTGTGGAGTCTGCATGTTCTCCCAGTTCCTGCTGGGTTCTCTCTGGTACTCCAGCTTCCTCACACAGTCCAAAGACATCAAGAGGGGACCAGGTTAATCCAGACTCTAAATTGACCGTATTTGTGGCTGTGAGAGCCAATGGGTGTCTGTCTCTATGTGTTGGCCCTGCCATGGACTGGTGACCTGTCCAGGGTGAACCCCGCCTCTCACCTGAAGGCTGCTGGGATAGGCTCCACCCCCCCGTGACCTTTAACAGGATAAGCGTAAGAAAATGGATGGATGGATGATGGAAGGACAAGTTATTAACAAAACAATATATTGTATTTCAAACAAAAGCTGTTGAGTATCTTGGCATCAGTTGGTCCTATTAATATTAAACAATATTGTTTCCATGCCATTGATGCCATTTACAAAAGTCATTATGCGAAATTCCGTGCAATGTCCAACGTGTTTGAGTTGTGTTGGACTTGGAAGCTGTTCATACTCACTTGCAAGTCTCGTTTCAATTTGGTTTTGAAAGTAGAAAAAACTAATTTCAGAGAGTTCTCAGCAGTGACTCTATCCATCCATCCATCTTTTCATTTTCTAGCAGGGGGGCTGGAGCCTATCCAGGCTGCCTTTGGGCGAGAGGCGGGGTTCACCCTGGACAGGTCACCAGTCCATCAGACAGACAACCATTCACTCTCACAGCCACACCTACGGTCAATTTAGAATATGTGATTAACCTCGTCCCCTCTTGCATGTCTTTGGACTGTGAGAGGAAGCCGAGGTACCGGAGAGAGCCCACGCAGACACAGGGAGAACATGGAGACTCCACACAGAACAACAGAAGTGATAGAGAGAGAGAGAGTTTAAGTGTATATATGTTTTTCTCATTATTTTTCATAGGATAAAGAGCAAAAAAATGTTGCTGGTTGTTTGGAAAGTAAAGTCACTGTGAGAATTGTGGAAATATTTCCCCAGCATGACTACCTGGGATCTGAGTTTGTAGAGAAGTTGTGGGACAACAAGCAGCTGATCCTGTGACTCCCTGTGTTGTTCATCTGTAAGCTGTTAATGGCTGACCGGGCAGATGCCTGAAACCACCAATCAATCTCCAAAAGGCTTTTCTGTTGATATCCGAGCAGCCCATTAAAGTCAGGAGGCGTACATCCATCCAGCTCCAGACAGCGTGTCGATGGCCGGGGCAAAGTAGTGACAGACTGAGCCATTTTTATGTCGATAATTCTTCAGATCTTATTGGACTCTTGGCAATCAACTGCTCTACATTTCTCCCTTAATGAGTGTGTGTAGGGTGGGGGACTCTGTCTGCTTCACTGTCTGTGACTTGTTTGTCTATAAAGTCTGTCTGTTTGTGTCCTAACGCTTGTTTTCAGTCTCGTGCACTGTACAGACCCAATTTAAGTCAACACTCTGGAGGCTTTAGGTAATGGTTATTTGGAGCCCTTCCCAAAGTTAAAAAATCATCATAACATCCAGAATTAATACCAAGTTGTCATGGCTGTTTGAAAACGGAATGTCCCATTAAAATATCTAATCAAATATAATGTTTCAGTTTGCAAAATTATGTCATGACCTAATTTTTTATGTAAGAGTCGAACATCAAAGTTATAAAACACTTCTCCACAGCACACATTGATTTCTTATAGATGACACACATTTTCTCTATTAGCAAGACAGCACATTTAATTCCAGAGGACTGAAGAAATTGCTCCCAACTGTACAGATATCATTTGTGGGTTTTTCTTAAATTTTCTTAAAAAGTTATCTCGTGACACATTGCAAGTAGAGAAGGTCCAGCACCACACTCCTTCAATGAATTTATACCCAGCAATTCTCCAAGATCAAGCACATCCTGCAACAGCGGCAATGAAAACCTTCCTTTTAACAGGCAGAGACATGGAGCAGATCCAGGATCAGTGGGGTGGCCATCTGCTTTGACCGGTACCTGACAGCAAATACAATTCACATACAACATACAGTCCATCATAAAAGCTCTAATGAAGCAACCTGCCCTCACATCATCCCCATAAACCCACAGACTCCCTGCAAAAGGAGTAAAAGCCAAGAACCACAAAAAAAACTGTGGAAATAATTGAAATGAAAATAACACAGATCAAAGACGATGCAGTATTGAAAAGACATGAAGACACCAGAGGCAGCAACATTATATCTTATGTCAGGATAATGATGAATTCCCAAGATAGGGAATGAGTATATATTTCTTACACTAATGGGTGGATTGTTCATGTTGGATGGAACTTTGAATTTAAAGAAACATCTCCCAATTTCTTTGTTAGTTTTCAAAGAAAGTTTGATGAGTATGATGTCAGTTATTGTTTGAGGTATGAGGGATATTTAAAAGACAGGCAGGTTTGAAATGGATTTCAGTATTCAGCCATTAAAGACAAAGGAATCTCCCAGAATTTGTCCTCATTGTCAAATGATTTTTGTGCACGGTGCCAAAATTCTCAGCAATGGCCACAGGCAATAATGTGTCAGCATAAGATAATATACAGATTTCAGGGTTTAACTCAGGATGTGAATGCTGAGCTCAGACAGCAAATGTGACACGGTTGGCTGGCAATTTTCTTCTCCAGAAAATGAACTTGTGACTGCATCAGTGCACTCAGTTTCACCGATGGAGATGTTCTCTAGATGGCTATGCTTTCCTAGTTTGACCTCATTGAAACTTGTTGACCTAGATCTATTCTGAGCTCTAATCTTATCCCACCATTTAAAGCGCATGCAGAAGAGTTTGTAATTGTCTGTATTGATTACGGAGTATGGATATTGTTTCTGTCTTGCATGACAGTAGTCCAATCATTCCCAATGCCCCTCAGCTGAAAATTAACATTGCAGTGTGACTTACTACAACCTCTATTAATGACTCCAGTGGTATCTAGGATTGTATTGGCTCTGGCCATTCAGCCAGACTGAGATTACAGATAACAGAACAACTGCCTGACAAGGCAGCAAGCGAAAGTATTAATTTCCAACGAAAGAAGAAGTTAAGCTTCCAAAAGTGTTTTGTCTTTAATTATCATAAATCAAGTTGATAACATTTTAATTGCTGGTTCTAATGAGGAAAACAATAATGATAGGCTGTAGAAAAAAGAAAAGAAAAAAAAGAGCCAATTTGTTAGCTTTTTGTTCTTCCCCAGCAAAGCTGAATTACATATTTATTCAAATTTATTCAAGTGAGACAAACACATTAGGAATTCAGTCAGCATCTTATAATGACTACAATGTTACAATGTACAAATACTGCAATATGGTAATGTCATAAAATAATAACATTTCCAATGAGATATATATATATATATATATATATATATATATATATATTATGAGTATTGCCTTTTCCTCTAAATAGAGGAGTATCTGCTGATGTAGTTCCCTGTCCGAGTCCCGACATCTTTTAAGTCTTCTTCCTCTGTTTCTTGTTATTGTGAGAAGTTGAACGAGCAACAAGAAAATGACAGTACAGGAGAAATGCCATTTTTTTCACCATTTACACAGAGAGGGTACAGAGCTGTGCTGCTGCTGCGGTGACAGGAGGATGGGTCACCATGGTAACAACACAGCAGCAGGAAGCAGGAAGTGCTGTGTCCAGTCCGAGTAGTACATCCGAATTGATGTTTACTATTGATATTTACTAATAATTGTGCCAAACTTAAGTATACTTTTTGAGTATATAGTGTTTAGTATGGCATTTCGGATGCACCAATATAGACATGGACAGGGGAGCAAATGAGAAACAGATGAAATGCATTAGGGAGGGGCAAACAATCAGAAAGACAGGAAGCTTGACAGGACATGGTGAAACACACTAACAGACTTTCAAAATAAACAGGAAACAGAACAAAGACATTCAAACCCTGAAAGTAAATTAAAGTAAGTAAATATGACCTAAACCAGTTTAGTGCAGTTCCTTTAATGCCAATGACATGTTCTAGTCTCTGTAATAGGACTGTATGGTCAGTGGTATCAAAGCTGCTCTAAGATCTAAAGAGACCAGCACAGGGACGAGTCCTTCATCTGATGCCAGTAGGAGGTCATTGGTAACTTCGACGTTGGAGGAAAGGAAGACCAAGAGTCTCCTCTGCTGCTGAGGACAAGTTCATCTGAGTCACCAGCCTCAGAAATCAAGATAACGGCACCTGTTATGAATGTGGAGTGGGTGTGTATGTGTGCGTGTGTCTCTGTATGCAGATGAAGATGTGCCATCCCAGAAACAAGATTGGTGGACAAGTGCCAAGCCTGGGCCATGATAGGCTGGAGGTCAGAGCCAATCATGGACAGCCAAGTATAAGCGGCGCAAGATGGCTCATACGGCAGGGAGAGAGAGACAGCAGGCAGACACTTCACCTATCCTCCTCATCTTCCAACTGGCCACGTTTTACGTGATAAGTCACAAAATATTATTAGGTTGACCTCTTGTGGGTGTATGAGCAGTAAGGGTGGACTGCCTTTTTGTTTTAACCAGTTTTCTCCTGTTGTTTGGTTAGTTAGAGAGAGGTAAGAAGATTGTATTTTGTTTGAGTTCACGGGTAGGTAAGGTATTTTGTTTATAGATAAGACTCCTTTTTTTTGTTGTTTTCAGCCTAGGTCCACCCCGAAGCCCTAGTGCTCGCTTTTCATTATTACCCTTGTATATATTGTAAATAGACAATTCGTGAATAAATCACCTTCGTTAATTGTGTTCACCAAAAAAATCATTAGTTATGGCGACTTGGGACATGGGGAAGATGGGTCCAATTCACGTTACGCTCCAGAAGCCCTAGACTGGGGCGTAACACACCTCAGATTAGTGCCCAGATAAATACCACACAGAGTTGTAGCTGCAGACACGTCTCTACATCAACTGTTCAGAGGAGACTGCGCCAATCAGGCCTTTATGGTCAAATAGCTGCTAAGAAACCACCACTCAGGAAAAGCAACAAGCAGAAGAGATTTGTTTGGGCCAAGAAACACAAGGAATGGACATCAGACCAGTGGAGATCCATGCTTTGGTCTGATGAGTCCCAATCTGAGATCATAGGTTCCACCCACCGTGTCTTTGTGCAATGCAGAAAAGGTGAATAGATGGTGCGGGGATGGTTTGCTGGCTACACTATTGGGGGTTTATTCAAAATGGAAGGCACACTGAACCAGCATGGCTACCACAGCGTCCTGCAGAGATATGCCATCCCATCCAGTTTGAGTTTAGTTGGACCATCATTGATTTTTCAACAGGACTACGACCCCAAACACACCTCCAGGCTGTGTAAGGGCTATTTGACCAAGAAGGAAAGTGATGGAGTGCTGCGCCTCCACCTGTTACCTGACCTAAACCCGATGGTTTGGGATGAGATGGACTACAGAGTGAAGGCAAAAGGGCCGACAAGGGCTCAGCACCTCTGGGGACTCCTTCAAGATTGGTGGAAACCATTTCAGGTGACGGCCTCATGAAGCTCATTGAGAGAATGCCTTGAGTGTGGAAAGCAGTCATCAAAGCAAAGGGTGGCTATTCTGAAGAATCTAAAATAGAAAACATGTTTTGAATTATTTCACACTTCTTGTTTACTACATAATTCCATTCATGTTCATTCATAGTTTTGATGCCTTCAGTGAAAATCTACAATGTAAATAGTCAGGGAAATAAAGAAAAACTTAAAAAGAAATTGTGTCCAAACTTTTAAATATATATATATATATATGTGTGTGTGTGTGTGTATATATATGTGTGTATATATATATATATATGTGTGTGTGTGTGTGTGTGTGTGTGTGTATATATATATATATACATATACACAGTATATATATATATATATATATATATATATATATATACACACACAATATATATATATATATATATATATGTGTGAACAAATGCGCGCGCACACACACACACACACACATACACAGACATTCACATAAATATAGTTATAATGTGTTCTCCTTTTAGTGCAAATGTAGCTGCCAGCATGATCACCTGCAGTGCAATTAGCCTTTTTCAAATCCCATGGTAACATCTTCTCCATGACGGGGATGGCAAAGGATGAAAGGGAAACATGACCCTCAGGTAATGCAGAGAAACATCAGCACTAACCATCGCACGGGTATGAAGGAGACTGGCTTTTCCCATCATCATATCTCATCAGGGGGTTGTAATTATTCAGCAAAGGCCTCATATTAACAATAATATACAGTATGTTTGGATGTTCTGCATTCAGCCTCTTAAGTTGCCAGGTCCTCTGTTATTGACTGTAACTTTGTAATAATAGTTGCACACAGTTAAATCATTGCCAGTGGTTATTTGTTCTCACTATTCATGGGTGACTTATTTGTCTTGACCAGACTTTCACTTTTTCCTGTCTGATTTGGAAATCACAGATTTGGAGGGAGAAAAAAAATCTCATTTTAAGTGCTTACATCAAGCTTTCATGAGCAGTTCTTGAGCATGCAATAGATGATGGCTGTTTTATTTAACATTGCAAGTTAAAGGCAAACCTAACAGGTAGTCCATAATCATTTATGTCATGTATATTGTCCACTGTTCTTATTCCTACCTTTCATTTTTCTTGTACAGCATGATTTTAATTTCATCTTCTATATCATAATATAAGTATATTTTTGTGTTCTTGAAATCACAGTGATTGTTGCTCCACATTTCCTTGTGACCTTTTTGCGTTATACCTGCAGACAACATTTTCTTCAGGATTAATATAAAAGTTGTATGGGTTTGCACTGGTATCTACCAAAACTTGAAAAGGCCTGGACGTGTGTTCAGGGATGCATTGGACAACTCTATTCTTCTTTAATTCTGTTCTTTTATTTCACAAAATTACGTTTAAAAGTGTAGAAGTAGGTTGATAACCTTAAACACACAAAAGACAAAATTAATAACAATGAATCACCAACAGGCTGCATGGTGGTGCAGTGGTTAGCACTGTGGCCTCACAGCAAGAAGGTTCTGGGTTCGAGTCCCGGCTCGGGCACAGGATCTTTCTGTGTGGAGTCTGCATGTTCTCCCCGTGCCTGTGGGTTCTCTCGGGGTACTGCTTCTTCCCACAGTCCAAAGACATGCAATTGGGGACTATGCTAATTGGATACTCTAAATTGACGGTAGGTATGAATGGTTGTCTGTCTCTATGTGTTGGCCCTGCAACGGACTGGCGACCTGTCCAGGGTGAACCCTGCCTCTCGCCCGTAGACGCTGGGATAGGGTCTAGCCCCCCCGGACCCTTAACAGGAATAAGCAGAAGACAATGGATGGATGGAATCAACAACATTCAGCATTTCAAAGATGTAATAAATAATGCCATGAATGGTTTTCTTCAATGCAATAAATCTTTATGGCTCATACATTGTTTTTTCACTTATACAAATTAAATAATATCAAGTTGTTTTTCAATATTTCTTAAATTAGATGCAAATGTAATTATTGAATACAGCGTATCAGGTGACTACTAAATTAAATAAAACTTCAGATCCATTTTAACATCAAACTAAGCAGCTTCGGAGTTTCTTTTCTGTTTTTGTGTAACTGTGCACAAACTGATCAGAGTTCAATCCTTTCCCTTTGTTTTCGTTTTTGTTTTTTTGCCACTCAGAGCCATAGCTACATTATCTCTGTTACTTTATCTCAAATACAGATCCATTTTCTGTGTAAACTTGGTTCTGACTCATTCCCTATCAAAGTCTGCCAACACAGTGACATTCCCAACCATGTGTACTCTGTGGTCATTACAAATTATTCATTCGTCTTTACAACCTTATTACACAAGTACTATGGATTAGATGACACATACCTTAAAGCTCTGCCTCCATTCTGATCTCAACTGCATACCTATAGGGGGAAGGTATGCTGTCTTGGATGGTGCTGAAGCATAATGAGGATGTAAACATTGGCAAATATTCCACCTCCCTAAGCTCCACATGTTCACTGTGATATACAGGATGAACGAAACATTGCTTCACGCACAGAACAATCTGGCTCTACATTTACCCAAAAGCAAGATAAATATATCCTCAGAATTAGAGATGTTTCTCCTCATAGCAATACTGAATGCTACATACTTACTGTAATCCCTTTCAATTACAATTATTTTCAAATTACACATATTTTCTTGTTTTCAGTGTTCATCATATAACACCTTTATTGTTGCAGTTGCTTCACTAAATGAGTGGCATTCTGACAGAAATGAATGTGGATCACTGTCTCCTAATAGACTGTAATGAAAGTTGTTTGATTTTTGCTATCTATTATCAATAAAATGGATGTTAACTTGAACTAAAATTAATTCTTTGCATTACAAGCTCTTAAAAATAGGGCAGCACAGTGCTGTTGACAGTTTTTCCGATGCTGAAAACAGAATATAATTGATAACAATTGTTTTGCGGTAAATTCAAAGTTTTAGAATCTTCTAATTTATGACTATTTCCCTGTTGGAAACAAAAAGCAATACTTGTGATCAAGGGAATGGGATAAAGGGACAAAACAAAATAAATGTATGTGTTTTGTGAGAAAAAAAATGAGTGAGACAGGAAAACAGTGATAGAGCAATAAAAAAAAACATATCCTTTACCTATCATGTATAAAGGGAAAGATGAGTGTGTGTGTTCAGCATATCAGGACTGGCAGAATGTTATTACCGTCCCCAGCTCACACACCATTCTCTTTGTGAGTTTAGAGCCCGGTGCCACCGCCAGACAGGAGCAAATAGATTCATGCCTCTGGATAAAAGGAAATCCGATTGTGCCTGATTGATGGACCAAAGACTTTTCCAGGCATTTACAAGAGAGTCGGCTTTCTGAGGAAATACCATCCATCCATCACAATCTCCATTACTCTGAGAGGCTTAATTAATGGTGACCTTATGTGTGAATGTATGAGGGTCTTCTTTTGCAGCAGTGTGTGTGTGTGTGCGCACATATATTTTGAGATCTGGAAACCATCCATGAAGGAGTTCTTAGGTCCTCTAAGTGATGTATCTGTCCCACGTGGCTCAAGAGTCAACAGGGGAATCCAGACTTTCACACAAGGAATATTGGTGTGACATTTCACTAGAAAGCAATCCCCACCATCTGCTTCACAGAGGCAGTGATGCTTCCTCCTGTGATCTCATGAGCGGAGGCAAGAGCATCATGGGAGTCCCCTTGAAAGTGGGTGGCTTCAAGCACCTCAAAGGTCCTGTTGTATCCTCACTCTACTGCACTCTCCACAAACCTGAGCAAAGGCATTTGGTGCATCAGTGAACTAAAAGATGTGACTAGAATTCAGACAAGCAGGAAGGAAGAGGCGTCATTGAGAAGCTGAGCAAACATACTCAGATGTGTGCATATCCCTTTTGAGTCATGGTCTCTACAGGACACAAAAGGAGACAGTTTTTTTTTTTTATGTTTTTGCTTGAATGGTGTTCACATGCAGCCCAGACTAAATGATCAGGAGTGTGTGGGATGGGCAAATCTTTCACTCCCCCACCCCATTGCCCTGTGTGCTCCCTCACCAGTGATTCTATATGACCTGACACAACTTTGGGAAATGTAATTCCAAACCTAGATGTGGCCAGGTCTTCACTTTTTTTTTCCAGACTGTAGTGATGAGCGTTGCTGCGCATTCACAGTGACACAGTGGATCATCATGATTTGTGACATAAGTGGGTTCGGAAAGTATTCAGACCTCGTCACTTTTTTCACATTTTGTAATGTTGCAGCTTTATGCTAAAGTCATTTAAATTTATTTTTTTCCCCATCAATCTGCACTCAATACCCCATAATGACAAAGTGAAACCAGAATTTTAGAAATGTTTGCAAGTTTATAAAAAATGAAAAACTGAAATATCACATTGTCATAAGTATTCAGACCCTTTACTCAGTACTGAGTTGAAGCAGCTTTGGCAGCGATTACAGCCTCCAGTCTTCTTTGGTATGAGATGACAAGACTTGCACACCTGGATTTGGGGATTTTCTGACCAGTCTCCCAGTCCCTGCTGCAGAAAAACACCCCCACAGCATGATGCTGCCACCACCATGCTTCACCGTTGGGATGGTATGTGACAGGTGATGAGCTGTGCCTGGTTTCCTCCAGACATGACACTTAGAATTAAGGCCAAACTGTTCAAGCTTGGTTTCATCAGACAAGAGAATCTTGTTTCTCATGGTCTCAGAGTCCTTTAGGTGCTTTCTTGTAAACTCCAAGCAGGCTTGCCTGTGTCTTTTACTGAGTAGAGGCTTCTGTCTGGCCACTCTACCATTAAGTCCAAATTGGTGGAGTGATACATTGATGGTTGTCCTTCTGGAAGTTTCTCCCATCTCCATGCAGGATCTCTGGAGCTCAGCCAGAGTGACCATTGGGTTCTTGGTCACCTCTCTTAACAAGGCCCTTCTCCCTGATTGCTCAGTGAGGCTGGGCAGCCAGCTCTAGGAAGAGTCCTGGTTGTTCCAAACTTCTTTCATTTAAGAATTATGGAGGCCACTGTGCTCTTGGGAACCTTCAATGCAGCAGAATTTTTTTTGTAGCCTTCCCCACATCTGTGCCTCAACACAATCCTGTCTCTGAGCTCTGCAGGCAGTTCCTTTGACCTCAAGACTTGGTTTTTGCTCTGATCTGCATTGTTAGCTGTGAGACCTTATATAGACAGGTGTGTGCCTTTCCAAATCATGTCCAATCACTTGAATTTACCACAGGTGGACCCCAATTAAGGTGCAGAAACATCTCAAAGATGATCAAGAGAAATGGAAGGCATCTGATGTAAATTTAATGTGTCATAGCAAAGGGTCTGAATACCTATGAAAATGTGATATTTCAGTTTCTCATTTTTAATAAATTTGCAAAAATTTCCAAAATTCTGGTTTCACTTTGTCGTTATGGGGTATTGAGTGCAGATTGATGAGGAAAAAAATTAATTTAAATGATTTTAGCATAAAGCTGCAACATAACAAAATGTGAAAAAAGTGAAGGGGTCTGAATACTTTCCGAACCCACTGTAGGTTCATCTTGATATCAAACACACAGAGGAGCAGCAACCACATGGAGCTATTTTCCAACACTGAAACTGCTAAAACCCCATAAAGATTTGAATGAGCTCAATAACGACTCACAGCACTGATCTACTCTCACATTAGCGGATCTCGCGCTCATGGGAAGCAATAATGATACATAATGGGAAATCATCCGTCTTGATTCGTCAGTTGTTTTCCCACATTCACACCCCTGGTGCCTCCTGTCAGTGGGATAATGATGAACAAGAGGCAACATTTCCCAGCTGGTCTGTCTTTCATCTCAGGTTGCTGAATCACTCAGAGGTGTATCCTGTTACTTGAATTGAGAATGTCTTTTCACCTTCAACAGCTATCAAATATATACTGTAAATTCTGGACTATAAGCCGCGACTTTTTTGACGCTTCGTGCCCCGCGGCTTATACTCCAGTGCGTCTTATACAAGGATTTTACCTTCACCCTGGGGTGTGGCGGGCAGCGGCAGTGGGCAGTAATTCCCTATTGTTCCTGATGGTAGCTCCAAGTACCGTACTTAGGGAAATTCCTAGCCAAATGTTATGGTAATTTCTCTAAGTACTGTACTTGGAGTGTCCAGTCCATGCCGCGGTGCAGTGTAAAAAGAGCATCACACGATATTTTCAGTCATTTGTACTCACCCGCAAGATGGAGAGCAGAAGAAGGAATGCTTATGATGTAGCTTTCAAGTTAAAGGCAATCAATCTGGCGGTTAAAGATGGAAATAGAGCTGCAGCACGTAAGTTTGGCATAAACGAATCGATGGTGAGACGCTGGAGGCGGCAACATGATGAACTGACCCAATACAAAAAGACGACAAAGGCTTTCAGAGGTCATAATAGCAGATGGCCCGAACTTGAAAACGCTCTGGAAGACTGGGTCAACACTCAGAGAACGGGCGGCCGAGGTGTTTCCGCCGTGCACCGCGGCTTATTTACCGGTGCGGCTTATACGTGTACAAAGTTGATTTTTTTCCCTAAAATAAGCATCTGCAGCTTATATAGCGGTGCGCTCTATCGTCCGGAATTTACGGTAATTACTTTCCTATGTAGCACACATATCCCTGGCATTCCTCCAGTTTTGTCTCTTTGCTAGTTAAGTTTTTTCTACTTTTATCCATCTCAGAGCAGCAGCAATGCAAAACGTTCAATTTGTCCTTTGCCCATCCATTTTGTGGGAAATGAAGAAAATCGAGAATGCTGGTTAATTCAAAGGACTGATATACAAAAGAGGGCAGCATGGCTATCCCAGCGGCTTTCGGGCGAGAGGCCGGGTTCACCCTGGACAGTTTGCCAGTCCATCTCAGGGCCAACACATATAGACAGACAACCATTCACACTCACAGCCACACCTACGGTCAATTTAGAGTATCAATCAGCATAGTCCCTAGTTGCATGTCTTTGGACGATGGGAGGAAACGAGAGTACTGGAGAGAACCCACGCAGGCACGGGGAGAACATGCAGACTCCAAACAGAAAGATCCCATGCCCGAGCCGGGACTCGAGTCTGGAACCTTCGTGGGGCGACAGTGCTAACCACTGCACCACCGTGCTGTAGTTTTATTACGTTTGATACTGAATTGTGATGCAGATTGCCTACTTGATTGATACAGATTTTAGAATTTTTCAGATTGCCTTGTGAACGCCTACTAACCTGCTAGCAACCAAGACATCCCACAGTGGCTCTTCAGTTGCCTGTAAATACAAAGCATTAACATAGTCAGAAGCAGAACATATAATCATTATTAATTATTGTTGAGAGGGAAGGGAAGGGAAGATTTTTTTAACTATGCGTGCACAGGGTGGGTGGTATGAAGACACTCACTCAGGAGACTTATCATCCCACACCTGTGTGTTCAGAATGGATGGAGCATTCATGATCATTTTTGTCAGAACCCTTCAAAAAAGATTCTCACAGGAATTGTGAATTTTTCCAGCCTATTCGTGCTGAAGCTGGCATTGCCATGGATTCCCCAGCCAAAAGTCAGCAGAATTTTGACTCTGGATTATTTTTGCAGAACATGATCTGTGGCAAGGAAATTTTCAAAACGTTCAAATTTTGTTTAGATAAACTAATAAATGAACACCACTTTTATCATTATATCATTTTTATGATCGTAGTTGGACTTTCTATCCCTTCTCTTTTTTGATTCACATTGTTTCCCCTCCTTCTGGTACCTATTAGTATATTGTTTGTGTTTAGCTTCTCCCTCTGTGTTTGTGTTTCTCTATTGATGCTCCTGCACACCTGGACCTCAACAGTAACTCTATTCTGGGTCCTCCCTGCTGTCTTGTTAGTCAGTTTACCTTTGTGGTAAGATTCATACCAAGCCAGTACTTCAGCTCGGCATTTTTCCCAGTTTATTTTTTGACAAGTCTTTCACAAATCTAATTTTAGGGTCAACAATTCATCTGTAGTCTGTATCAGACAGCCATCTACACTCCCTTCTGCTCTACCCTGATCTCTCAGCTCCATTGAATCAAGATCTGCTTACATTCAAACAAACTATTCACTTTTGCTTGACTGACTGCAATTTACAACATATGTTCAGCATGGTGATGTTTAATCTTGTCACCAAATTCTGTAGTTTTTAGCAACCACAGACTTTAATACACTAGCTTCAAAATACACGTGGTATTCACTCATGTTAGATTATATTAAGCTTGTGTTAACCACAGACTTATTTCAGGCCAAACCCATTCAAAAATCGAATCAACTTTGAGACAAGGGGAGAGGATGTTCCACAATCCCAAATTACTTCTGGGTTTTAAGACATTTCTGGGCCACTCAACTCTCTTGAGGAAGTTCCAGAGTGACTGAATTGTCATGATGTTCAATAAATTATGATGCTGATCAAAAGCAGTGCGCAGGAGCTTCTTCTCTTAAGACTGAAATGATACTTTCAAACACACCTGCACCTGAGTTACTTCAGTATGTGAAGATTTTTCTTCAAACAGTAGCTTTTTAATCAACAGACTCTTTTACAGACGCTCATCCTCATTCCCACATATAAATGTCTGGTGTGGATAGTTTTGTACAATATACGGAGTATATCAAACATCTGCTGAGATTCATTTTTGTCAGATCAACACTTGTATGTGTAGAATATCTATATGGAATTCTAAAGATAGCTGCAGAGAAAGCAAAAGCCTGCTCTTTAGCTAGTTTCAGTTAGCACACTGTCATGGGTCTATCCAAACTCTGTGACAAGTGTTATTATTTGTGTGCACTTGAGGCATCAGAGATCACAGTGGAGGATTCTATTGGAAATGAATTGACTTTAAATTTTTTAATAGATTTACAGGCCTTAAACATCTGTATGTAAAGGCAGGCATCAGGAAAATCACCAGACACATGTATTTCTGCACATGTAATACCTCCACCATGTGATAACTAGAAATAGCTCAAATGAAAAACACAGGGCCACACCAGAGAGACAGTCTCCCCCCCGTTTGCTTCCACATTCAGCTTCATTTAGTCAGTGTTGTCCCCCTGGAGTGGCTACAGCACTTTGCACTGTATCATTCAAACAGCAGTTGGGTTTCAAAGGCAGTTAACCACACTGGAACAGGAACAGCCCAGCAATTATAACAAATTGGGCAATTATCACCAGTATAATCTATAGGGATTCATGTATAAGATGTATGTTTCCTTCAATGCTTAGCAAATTGATGATCCAGGATGATAGATGGAGTAAACACAGAGAGTGGGAGAGAAACTAGTGGAGTTGACGTTCATAATGGAATTAAGTCTCACAGTTTCACAGCTCCATCTATTTTAAGGAAAGCCATTCTGTATGTCTCAATTGATTTCAATGTATCTTATGCTGTGTGTCTTATTTCCTGACAACTAAAAAGGTCTGTAATCTTATTCCTGTTTTGTCTCCACTTGAATGGGATCCAATCGTGTCTTTCTTACTAGTCTATGGCCCTGACTTGGTGTATCATTTAACTTTTTCACCTTGTGGTTGTTCTCAGCTCATTTGTCCTCCACCTGCACTCAAATTTCTTTACTTTATCATTGCAGAACCTTCCTCATCACTATTTTTTCAACAACAAAAAATAACACACTCTGTGAAATATCAGGGATTTTACTGACGTCATCCCATCGGGTTCAGGTAGACTGCCACAAAGGCTCCCATACACTCTCAGACACACTCTTGTTGAAGCTTTACAAATTAAAGTGTCTCCACTGCTGTCCTTGGCACATCCCAGAGGAAATTGATTCTGGAGGCATGCAATGACAGACACACAAATGCACAAGTACACACAAACTGCATATGTAGTACATGTAAGAGAAATGGCCACACAAACACACATTTGGTTTTGTCTGAACAGGCAAGAGGCTGCCTTTGCACACTCTGCTTTTCATGTAAAGCCGTAAATGTAGTTGTAAACTCCCTCGGGTATAAATATATCTTCAGAGTTTCAAAACCGCCTCCAGTGAAGTCATAAAGTGGATTCTGGGTAACCAATCATGTCTGGTTTAATTTGGCATCAGTGTGTAAATTTACACAAGTCGTCATACTGTAGCAGATTATTCTTTCTGTGTGAGTGTGTGTCTTTAATTCTCTGTGTTTGTGTGTGAGTGTTGAGGGTATGAGGATGGGATTGTTGAAATATATGACTGTAGATTTAGGGTTTTTTTATCTTATTTTTCTATGTTCAAGCTAATTTTGTTTTGTCCTGTTTTAATGTCCATCTGTTAGGGAGACTGCAGATGGACATGAGTTAATAATACACAATCTTACAAACTAAAGTACAACTAAATATAAACTAAACTCAACTGAACACCTTGTCTCATCTTGAATTTTGGAGGAATGATTTTGTTTCCCTTTTTTTTGTGAAACCATCATAGTGATGATATTGTGAGAAAGATCTAACTTTTTTTTTCAGACCTTACATTTCAATGCAACTTTCAGTTCAGGGCTGAAATTAATCTAAAAGTTGGGTTAGACACTTATTTGAGAAGGTTCGGGTTAGATTAAGATGGAACTCATTATGTCCATGGCGGGGACAGTGCAGATATGTCTTTCTTATAACTTAAAATTGTTCCCACAGTTAATTTGAAATAAATATCATATTCCTTTGAATCAAATATTAATGTCCTTTGCCAATAGAAAAGATTAACTCCCTACTGTTCCCACTGGTTGAGAAATATCTTTTAGTGGTTGTTCACTTTGTTCGCACCTCTTTTATATGCAGGGGTGTGATTACGTTTGGAAAAAAACAGTGCAGAGTGATTAGAGGAGTGAGCTCAGGACAAGATAATCCAGGCTTTCCATGCACAGGTGCTTTTCTATCTGTGATTGTAACGTGATGATACCATCATCAACAAAGACACTTTGATATTTCAGTCTTATGACAGAGACAGACAGATGTCCTGTGCTGGCCAGCTCACTATGAACCAAGAACTGTAATAATCCAAAAAATAGAAGAAGAAGAGGAAGAAGAATGGTAAACATATAGATACTCCTTGATCAATATTACTCCACTCGCAATGACAGTTTCCCAGTCAAGATTTTACAGGAGTTTAAGTACTCTAAAACCATTAAGTATTCATAAGTACAGTTCTTTTTTATGTAAATGCAATGCTGCACAGTTTTGACAATTCAGTTGACTTTCAAGCTTCATGCATAAAAATAACAACTTTCATAGAAATTTACTGGTGTCCAAACTATAATATTTGTATTAAAATTGTAGTGGGGGGGGGGATCTACATTCTACGAAAACTGAAGTTAAATACAGATTCTGACAATGGTAATTTGGTACAGTACACAAGTACTTTTACACCATAACTGTCTACCACTGATGACAAAATAAGAAATCTTGTTGCAGAGTAGTGCTGTTTCACAAAGGCCTTTGGGTAAATGATACACACATTTCATTTCGGGTGATCTATACCTCCTCTACCAAAATGAGCCTGATCATTAGGTCTTGTCCCACTGCTAATGACCCAGGTACCCCTCATGGGACCTCGTTTCCTGAGATTGATGAGTGAGAGTCAGGTGTGTGTGACATGACATTCTTTGAGTATTGTAGGTTGTTTAGTGGTAAATGATGGTTGTGATTGTGAGATGATTTCAATCTCAGGTTTGACTGATTATTTCCAAGATGAGAAAAGAAGATCATTGTCAATTAATGATTTTTGAATGCTGCCATAACCTAAAAGTATCCTTGCATACTGCATCAAAACCTGAGAAGTAATATTGAAACTTTTGCCCACACTGCATGACCATATTTTCTCTCTGGTCCAGATCCCACAGTTCAAGTTTCTAAGAGGGAAGAATTAAGACTCTCTGGATGTAAAGTTGAGAAAAGTCACAAAGGCGTCCAACTTACTCATATTACCTTGGCTAAGTTCCTCTGCTTGCACTTGGAAAGACTTGAGTTAGTGTTTGCCTTCACTGTAGCCCTGCTGCCATCCACACCAAACTGCCAAAAAACACTGTTACCTATTCTTGGCTGTTGAGAGCAAAAATGCATTTCCAGCCCTTTAGGCTGTTTAAACAGAACTCAATGTGGACTTTTCACATAAAAGCCGGAAAATTATTTTAAGAAGTCAGTGTTTAAAAGAAATCCCTCGCTCACTGTTGTAATGGAACACTTCATGCCATCCATTAAACAGGATCCAAAAACAAAATCCCTCTAAAACTCTTCGGATGAGTCATTTAATGATTGCGTACTGAGAGCTGCTTTACAAAGAAATCACATTGATGTTTCCGTCAGCAGGAATGACTGTCCGTCTGAGCTTCTCTGATGTTATGTATTTTGAGATTTTCTGAAGAACAGCCAAAAGCTTTACCTGCTGGGGTAACCCTTTAGTGTTGGGTGATGAGTTGCTATTGCAATAAAATAAGAAAATGTGAATGCCAGCTTGAGTTAGACTTTAGCACAGAATAAACAGCATGGATAGAATCAGACAGCAAGTCATTACAAAAGACTATTCTATCTGAATAAAAAAGGCAGATAGAAAGATAGCGATTCTAGCTGGAGCAGAAGTCTTAACTACCAGTTGAGACTATTGCAATGGTAAAACCGATGTATTCTTGAATTTGTAGAGGATATACCTTGGAGAAATTTATAGACTGAAAGCTTGTATCAAACACTTTTTTTGCACAGACCTGACTATCCAGATGCATTTTTCTTTATATTGTTTCGCTCTAGCACCTGTAACCAAGTCCTGTACTGGGTGAGTGGTTTGGTTTTCTTTTGTGCCAGACTTTCTCGAGGCAGCATAAAGGAATCTGATGGAGCAGCTGTATTTGGTGTTACCTGCATTCTGAATTAGCGTCAGATCTCTAGGTGATAATTAGCTATGCCATGATCCATGTAATGAGAGATTATTTTTGGAAATGTTCACAGATCCATTCGTAGGAAGAGGCAGAAATGGGGGAGAGAAAGAAACAAGCACACTGAATAGATCCAATCTTCCCACTCTGTTTAAAGAAAAGGCTTAGTAGCAGATGGTTATGTGCAACAACACGAACGCCTGTTTAGTAGCAGAGTTTTCTATCTCCAGTACACAGCAGACTGGGGATGATGCCTTTGCTGCCAGGTCCTGTAAGTTTGTCATTCGATGCACTGTCTGGTATGATTGTGTGCAGTACACACACACACACACACACACACAAACACGCACACGCACACACTATTCTCATTCAACATCACAATTTCAGTATCTTTTCATCTCGGTCCGATAATGACTTTTTATGAATGAGTGAATTCATCAGGGGTGAAAGTGAGCCGGAACGGACAGCATACATCCATCGTCGTCTACCGCTTATTCCTTACTAGTAAGGGTCACGGGGGGCTGGAGCCTATCCCAGCATCTACGGGCGAGAGGCGGGGTTCACCCTGGACAGGTCGCCAGTCCATCACAGGGCCAACATACAGAGACAAACAACCATTCACACTCACATTCATACCTACGGTCAATTTAGAGAATTCAATCAGCCTAGTCCCCAAATTGTATGTCTTTGGACAGTGGGAGGAATCTGGAGTACCAGAGAGAACCCAGGCAGGCACGGGGAGAACATGGAGACTCGACTCATGGAGCCGGGACTCGAACCCGGAACCTTTTTGCTGTGAGGCCACAGTGCTAACCACTGCACCACCGTGCAGCCCCAGTACATACAGTATATATATATATATATATATATATATATATATATATATTCATATATATATATTCATATATATATTCATATATATATATATATATATATATTCATGGCTGGAACGGAGTTCCGTTAAAAAAAGGAGGAGAAGGGAGCTGTCAAAATCCCATATTAAATAAAGAAAACAACACTGAACACTGAACGCGCAGCGCTACCAAGTTGCTGGGCTTGGTTTGCGCTCATGTGACGTCACAGCGTGCCCACATACACAATGACTGGACTTCCCCCGCGCAGCCTGCGCCTTGCGCATTCATTGTGAAACCGCCTTGACACAGAGTCGTGCCCATGAGTGCATGTCCGCATGTGAGGCGATTCTGGTTGGCTGACAGACGGACACGTGGGTCACATTACCAGCATTGTTAGTTTTGATTGGTTAAAACCACACATGTTCTGCTTACACAGAACGAAAAAAGAAAAAGAAAACAAAACAGAGGGCAAAATCAAAGAACCAGGCTGCTGGCTACCTGCTTTGGCACATTGCAATGTAAAATAAGTGACATGTTTAGCGAAAATGTGACAGAGTTGAAGAAGCAAGAGAAAAAGTTAGCAAAGTTAGACCCAGGGAAGATTCAGACTCAGAGCCACTCATTGATGAGAGTGAGTTACAGGGAGAGACTGTCTCTGAGGAGTCTGCCAGTGAGAACCTACAGGAAGAATAAATCATTGAGTGATATTGATGATCTGTTTTTCATGTATGCATGTCTGCCTGTTGCCTGTTGTTAGCGCTGTAGTGGGCAATTACTGTAAAAAGCAGTTTTCAAAGCATTTCCAGGGGTAGCGGGAAGGGTGGGGCTATGGGGGCTGCAGTTGTGTGGGGAATAGACACCCAAAAAACTGTAATAAAAATCACCCAAAATCGATTAAAAACTTAAAACTTAGGCAGTGGCGCAGGCGTGCATCCTTTGGGTGTGCACTCTTTTTTTAAACGCACGCCTTTTGGGCGGTTCCGGCAAGACTTTTAAGCCACTTCTACCCCTGGAATTCATGAATGTATGCAATCAAACAAACAAATAAACCTCAGGCTCATTTACTTTTACAGGAAATCAATTTTATCATGAAATAAAAAGAATCTTTAAATAGGAAGTTAATCATTCAAATAAAGTGATCATCTCAACGTGTTTACCAAGAACACATGTAAAAATCTTCATTGACGCCATGTGACTTTTCAAAACCTCTTTTTTGTCCCTCTTTATTCAGCATTATGAGTCACAAATGTGAGGACAGAAAGAAGAAGTTGGACCGCTGCTTTACCAGTGTGAAGGAGGTAAAAAGAGACTTTTATGCTCTGCTGTGTGCCAGGCAGGGACGCGGGCTTCCCTTACATCCATCACCACAGTCTGAGAGTAATGATGAGCTTGGGGAAGCAGCAGAGGAGCCAGACATCTCCATCTTCCTTCTCAGGAGTTCCACTGACCTACACACACACACACACACACACACACACACACACACACACACACACACACACACTGGCAACAAAATTTCTAAACTAAATTTCCATTATCTTCCTCATTCTAATAAATTTCCTTTCCCTAGAAGAAAAGACTGACTTTTAAAATTAAATTTTTGTACATTTTTCAGTGAGCTGTTTAGTCGCCAGCTGTCACTGTAAAGTAATTTGCTGGTATTCCTTGCTAGTTTGCTGCGGTGTTTTGGATTTACTCCCACAGAAAAAGATTTAGGCGTAAACTAAAGTTCGCACCCAAACCATCAGACCACATTTGGATTTCTTACTAAAAGTGAGGAATGCGACCTTGTTACCATAATGCCTCAAAATTAGTTCTTCACTATGATTTTAATGCTCTTATGAACCTTTGAATTAATCAAAATTTTGCTCTTTCTGTTATGATCCAATATTTGGAAACATTCATATAAAATCTATTTTTATTTGATGCTGAGGTATTATATTTTCTTGTACTTGAATGTTGTGAAACTGAATAAGTAAGGAATTGTGGGGTTTTTTGTCCTCAGGACTCAGGAATTTTGTCTCAGACCAAAAGAAATATCACTGTGTGCAATATCCCTGTCTGTCTCTGTATATTAATGCATTTATTTACCACTATCATTTTATCAAATTACTGATTTAGTTTAAAGCAGAGGCTCCCAAACTTTTCAGCTCAGGATCCCAAAATAGGGGCGCCAGAGGCTTGTGACAACCACTGTCCCCAGAGGTGTTTGAGGGTTAAAAATATTGCACACACATGCACGAATAAACGGCTCCACACACAACCAAAGTGGAATTGAGTTATTGGGATAAATCACATTGTATTGGAGTTACAGTAGACTAGAAACAATTATAGCTTTATGTTTGAATCTTTCTTTTAAATCTCTCTTTTATTCACGGAAATTATGCCCACACCCCCAATTTGGGGAACCCTGCGTTTAAGGTAACTTATTTTGTCAAACATGTGACGCTTTATCAGACCAAGAAATAATATAGCAAAGGCTTTTGACAGTGGCAACCATATCTTACATCTGTATTTCAAATATTTTCTTCTCCATTATCTTGTGATAAAAACACAAGGGGAGTAAATCCACTCACATTAAATTTATTCACCATGTCAGATCTGAATGGTTGTTGTAATGCCTGTCAGACTGTTTCAGATACCGTGTCAGTCAAGACTCTAAACCCCTGGTCCCCTCCAGACTTGTGAGGAGAGTAAGACCCTGCCTCCACACATGAATAAAGAAAAAAAAACTGTGTTAAGTATTTCTTGTTTAATACAGTTTGTTTTGTACACAGTCTTGTTGCAACACCACAATTACACAGTAACACTCTTCCCAAAGAGATACAGCTGAAATTACTTCAGACACATTTGATCACAACAAGTAGAGCTGAAGGGCAGAATACAGTGTGACACCATCAAGGACCCTAAACAACAACAGCATTCTCTTTCTTTCTTTTTTTTCATCTTATTTCGCCATTTATTCTTTGGCCTGGTTCTGAGAGGGCCGTAACAATGCACAGTGACATACATCTAGGATGCCCATTACGTTTCCTGCTTTCCATCGTGACTGACACACAGATTAATCAACACAGCATTGCACTGAGCTACATTGAGGCAAACGGTCAAACATCAGTGGGAGGGAAGGGAGCGTCTGAAGCCAGAGGTTTCAGCACCTGGGACAGCTCCTCATGCAACCACATTGAATGAGCAGCGTCGCCCACCCCGACACACCTGTTTCAGTGTATTGATTCATTCAGACTGTGTTCACTGGGTGAACTCCGACTCATGTTTGACAAGCTCGCCATGAGTGACTTGACTTTGTGTGCGTAATAGTTCCTCAGGTTGACCGACGGCACCTCTTTTATCCCCTCGTCAAAATCGCAGCTTCTCATTGCGATTTCGAGCTGCTTTTGTCTCTTGTAGAAGAGGGAGAATTTATTGAAAATTAAAGTAATCGGAAGCACAACTACTAAGATTCCTGCGAGGATGCAGGCCGAGGCGGTTAGCTTACCCGCTATAGATAGAGGGACCACGTCTCCATATCCCACGGTGGTCATGCTCACGGTGGCCCACCACCAGCACGCTGGAATGGTGGACAGATCCTCGCTGTCCTCCTTCTCCACTGTGTAGGCCATGACAGAGAAAAATGACACCCCCACGGCCAGGTAGAGAAGTAGCAGGCCCACTTCTTTGTAGCTGTTCCTGAGCGTGGCCCCCAGTGAGCGCAGCCCCGTGGAGTGGCGGGCCAGTTTCAGGATGCGAAAAATCCTCATCAGCCTCAGCACTTGCGCTACGCGTCCCAGGTTGGCCAGTCCCGGGGTGCTCTCCACCACCAGATTAATTAGAAGGGTCAGGTAAAAGGGAAGTATGGATACTAGGTCTATCAAGTTGAGTGGGTGCTCGAAGAAGTGCAGAAGGTCCGGCGCCACAATGAACCTGGCGACCAGCTCCAGAGTGAACCAGCCGATGCCAAAGTGCTCCACAGTCTCGAAACGGGGGTCTTCCATGGGTTGCCCCTCACTGTCCATCAGGCTGAACTCGCTCATGCTGTTCATGCACATGGTGGCGATGGATCCAAGCACCACCAGAATGGAGAGGATGCTGATGATGCGGCTGGCCACGGAGTAGCCCGGGTTATCCAACATTAACCAGATGCGCCTGCGTGCGCTCCCGAGCATCTGCTTGTCAAACTTGGTGGCGTCGTTGTAAAACTCCAACAGCTCGTCAAATGATGAGGTGGTGCTCCCCTCGTCACTCCGCTCATCCCAGTCTTCCCGGTCCTGGTCCATTTTTCTACAGTGATAGGCGCTGCTACAGCAGGAGTCGATGAAGAACTCATTGATGCCCCAGTACTCGATCTCCTGGCTGAAGGAGAAGATGCACAGCTCGGCCATGACATGCAGCCGCCCCGTGTTGTAAAAATTCAACACGTAGGGAAAGAGTGCGGGGTTCCTGTCGAAGTAAAACTCTTTCTCAGTGTCGTCGTAGTCATCGCACAGCTCCAATATGGATTCTTTGGTTTGGCAGTGGAGCAGACGCGCAAGCCTTGTCTCTGGGAACCGGGAGAGCGTATCGGACTGGAGTCGCTTCTTGAAGCCGCCCACGTTGATGCGGATGGCAGAGTTGTCATCCATGTGAGCCCTCCCGCCCGGTTCCCCCAGGACCTGACCTGTCATGTCTGGGTAAAAGGACACGCACACACAGCCAGACAGAGAGAAAGGTTTGACAGAGAGACCCACACCGACGGACAGACACGGGCACGCACCAAGACGCAAGCACATTCAAGAAGAGGAGAAAAGACGGGAGATTTGTAAAACTGAAAACAGAAGACACTTTAATCATTTGAATTAACGGTTTGCTTTTCAGTAGAAATAATTCAGACCTTCGCAACAACCACGTGTTTCTGTACCCCATCTCCTGTTACTAACCCTCAGATAAAACAAAGAACTTACTTTAAACCAGGTCACCAAATCCTCCTACAAAAGAAGTCCATGGTCAGGTTCGTGGGCAAGTTGTGACCCTAAAACGATCGCAGAGATCTCTGTTTTCTGGAGTCTTTGCCAAGTGGACTCTCACAGCTTGGGTCGGTGAGAATCGGCGCGATGTAAAATACGATGTTACCTCCAGAAACTGACGCTCCCTCCTTGAGCGAGGTAATTTTCTATTCTTGCATCCCGCGCATCAACCTGGGTTTAAACCTCCTCCAGCTATAGACCTCGGCTATATTTATCGCAGTAAATTGTGGGAGCCAAAGGAACTGCTACACGCCCTGGCAGCAGCTTTTGTTTGAGCAGGGGAATTCCTCTCTCTCTCCTCTATCTGTTGCTGAGCAGCAACACGTAGCTCTTCCTCTGCACCGCCCACTAGGACTGATCTCAGCATCACCGCGCTGAGGGGACAGCGCAGCTCCAGAGAAGGAAGCATCCATCCAGACACTGAGCCAAACTAAAATGCTTTGACAGTCAAGGGACAACAGTGCGGATTAAAGAGACAACCATCCAATCCATTCATTTTCCACCGCTTATCCTGTTGGGGGTCGCTGGGGTGGGGTGGGGGGTGGGGGGGGGGGCTGGAGCCTATCCCAGCAGCTTTCGGGCAAGAAGTGGGGTACACCTTGTACGGATCACCAGGCCCTCACAAGGCCAACACATAGAGACAGACAACCATTCACACTCACAGTCACACCTACAGTCAATTTAGAGTCTGGATTAACCTCATCCCCTCTTGATGTCTTCGGACTGTGGGAAGAAGCCAGAGTACCAGAGAGAACCCACACAGGAACAGAAACTCCACACAGAAAGACCCCGTGCTCCAGCTGGGACTCCAGGTTGGAACCTTCTTGCTGTGAGGCGACATCGCTAACCACTGCACCACCGTGCTGCCCTAGACAGACAACCATATATGATAAGATCACCAACTATATCAGGAAAGAATAGAATTACACAGATTGGACTGTACTGATGGAGGTGGGCAGAAGGTATGGACTATTAGTCTTATATGGGTCGTGTTCCAAAAATGTTGGGTCCTGTACAATTTCCACTATAAACAAAAACCTTTGGTTTGAGACCAGGGATTTGCTCAAAGATGTGTAGCATCTAAACCCAGGATGACCCAGGTGACATCATCAGGTGTTCATTGTCAGACTTGACAAACCTCCTTTAGAGCCATTTAGGGCTGATCAGTAATCTTCATCACTGTTAGACTGAATTTCATGTCCCAACTGCATTCTGGGTTGTTTTGTTTTTTTTACACCAATGACAAATGCTGCAGCAGTTGTCTCGTAAATATTTGTCACGTTTCATGTTACAACTGATTGATTACACATTTATCAAACATGCTTACTGTCGTGAAGTGTGGATCAACAGAATCTGACCTTCGAGACATAACATGCTGTTTATTACCGTCACCACAGAGTGTTGAACATGTTTGATCCAAGAGAAAAGGAAGTGTTCAACTTAGACATTCACTCCCACTGCCCCAATCTCGTTTTTCATGTGAGTGCGTCATCTTTAATCCCTGTCAAAGCAGGAATCCAGTGTTAAAGAAAAAACACCTTATTTTTATTGATTGGGCGCTGAAGGTTATGTTCCACATGTTTGAACATGTTAATGAAGGAAGAAATCTGCAGACAAAAAATGGCCTTTTAAGAATTATGTTCCTCATGGGCTTCAACACAAAAAGACAAGGAAGGTCATGGCTTCTTTTGATCTTGTTTGGAGATATTTGAGCGCTTGACTGATGAGGGTCGGTTCATTCATTTGAATGACACGACCACACGCGAAGGCTTCATTGTTCCCTAGGGCTGTTCAACGGCGCTCATTTCCTCACTGCATCATTTACTAACGCCACTATTCAGGACACCAGATATTTGCTGCACTTAAAAACACATTCAGCAAGTTGTTTTGCTAAATTGCATTGCAACACTTGTTTGGAGTTGTGACCACAAGCTGCAGGCAACACTGGAGCCATTCAGAGCTAAATAGGACTCTCTCAGTTTTATTACAAACAGGCACATTAATATTTCATGACTTTTTTTTTTTCTTCAGCAATTGGAGCTTCAGCATGTGAACCCACGAGATCTCCTGTGGGGATAAGGTTTTTACAGTTTTTGTCTGCATCTAAGGTGAAAAATATTTGCACGTCAGGTCATATTGTCCAGTCAGGCAATATTACAGAATCTCTCACACGTCCTCTACATCTTTATGCAGATGCTTTGGAGGATTTTCAAAGCTTAACATCAGCCTTGAAGCATGCACAGCCAGTCACTATGTTGAGGACATTATTGTGAATTAGCAGACATTCTCCTATTAATTCAGCTCACTTGTGCGATCCATCTGTGGATGGATGTGAATGTTGCTCTGCGATTCTAATCCTATTAAACCAATTATTATCCTAGTCCAGCAGGGTCTTATTGAGTGCCTGGGTATCATCCTCTGCTCACTGTGTTGCCTTGATGTTTATGATCTGTGTGATTCTGATTAATCCACATCACATTTCCGCTCACTGTGTAAGGATGTCTTGTAATCCCATGTAGGCAATGACATGCCTCTACTGCCACCATTTTCGATGGTGCTCAGATGTAACAGTAGTAAGGATATTATTATTAACTGACAGCTGGTCTTTATCTTATACCTGCTGCTGGGATTTTCTGTGCAGAGAATCTGATTTAGTTCAAAATAATGATCTCTCTGCAAGCAACATCACTTCTGAATGGTATCTCTGGCAGCACACAGACGCCTTCTCAGATTTCATCAGCACGGGCGTGAGTGAAATAAAAAAAATAGTGCTGGCAATATCACAGCTTTTGTCAGGATTCCTGATGTGTTTCATTCTCAATTAACCTGACTATGACCACTTTCTGAGTTTGAGTGAACCGGGCTGCCGTTGATTCATTCCTCTCCCACATGATTGAGTTTAATGTGCTGCTTTACAGAGGAGGAACTCTCCATAGCTTAGTCTTCAGACTCTCCCTTGGATCTGATTTTTATTCATAGGTACTTGCAATATGTCAAAGCACAGATGTATTATCTAAAAAACTGTTGGTACTTTTTCAGGGTTTTTTTTTGGGGGGGGGGGGGGGGGGGTTGGTGATGCATTGTTAAGTTTGATGGATTCTTGAACACCAGAGTTGTTTACGCAGACTTGTGCTTCATTTGTGGAACTAATTTTGAATGTTTTACTAACTTTGATGAAACAATGGACCTTCAGAGTGTATTCAGAACCTTTTTATTACAATGAAATAATCCTGTGTTCTAAATCATCACCATCTCACTATGCATTTTTGGCAGGCTTTCCTTCACATATCATATCTTTTGATAGAGACTTTTGCAGTGGCCTGGTATAAATTCAACCATGAGATAATAGACAACTTTATTGTGGTGTCTCAGTCCCGACAGCTGAGCAGTGGATAAAATAAAAAGAATGCCCACAGTTTCAAAATCATCCATGGCTTGAATTTCAAGTGCTGATCTTAAATCATGAAACAAACAATCTATTAAATTTGCTCTCAAGATATGATTAATTTCAAACCAAACAATGGAACTTTCCAATTGGAAGATGTATGAGTTGGGTCAAAAATGGTCCATTCATCCTTTAGAGCCAATAAATATCTGGTACTTGGATGTCTTGTGGAAGATTTTGAGAATTTATCGAGGGTGTGTGAGACCGCGATAGGGAGTAAAGGTGGAACACTGGCGAACTGCTGTGAGCCTGAAAGTGACTAATCGCATACAGTTTTGAGTCATACTGAATTATCATATTCTGAGGTTCTACCAAAATGGTCAAGACAAAACTATAAATCAGCACATTTATCCCTGTCAGAGGAAAGATAACAACTCTTTCGGATTATTATGTGAGCGATAGAGAGGAAGGTGAAGAGAGAGAGATTTATATTACGTGACAGAACGAGGAGACGGAGGACAAGGGAGACAGTTAGGAGAGGATGTGGTTATCTCTAAACTCTTCTCTCCTTCAAAGCCAGAGGCACAGGCTTGAGTGAGAGTGTGTAGGAGTTTTTTGTGTCCACTAAATCTGCTGCTCCCTTTCTTCAGCTCAGCGACCTTTACCTTTCTCCCTCTCTCTCTCTCCTTTAGCTTTCTTTGCTGCTACTTCACAGCCTTTAAGTGTCTAACATTTTACCCACACCCTATCACCCCCCCCCCTCTTTTATTCTTCACTCATATTTCCTTTCCTTCTAACATTGTTCTCTCTCAGTGGTCAGGGTTCAGAAATATTTTGACCTCATCTTTGACTGAAAACATCAGGGTGTCATCTGAAGTCATGCAGAGTGCCTCCACAACCACTGAGAAAATGTCACGGACCACTATACATAACAAAAGCTGTCAATCAAGCTTATCCGGAATCCAGCACTGATGGATGAGCCCGTAGTCTCTTTATAGATATGGAGAGATAGTAAATAAAGAGGGGATTCTGTTTAGTCATATTATTTTGATACATAATAAAAGAAATTAAAAAAATGTGCTCTCATTTATCTTGCCTTTCATGCCACAGTAATCCCATCAAATGGGCCTTGATTATTATGGCCTAGAAGTCTGGCTTACTCAGGACAGAGCACATACACAAAGAAGGAGGGAAGAATGAATACAGATGTAAGCTGGAAATGCTGCTACTCTACCATCAGGTTCTTACACACTAATTATACATCAAATCCATCCATTTTCTTCCGCTTATCTTGTTAAGGATTGCAGGGGGGCTGGAGCCTATAGCAGCAGCATTCAGGCGAGAGGCGGGGTTCCCCTCGCCAGTCCATTTCAAGGCCAGCACATATAGACAGACAACCATTCACACTCACAGACACGTCTACAGTCAATTTAGAGTATCCAATTAGCCTAGTCCCCATTTGCATGTCTTTGGACTGTGGGAGGAAGCCGAAGTACTGGAGAGAACCCACGCAGGAACAGGGAGAACATGGGGACTCCACACAGAATGATCCCGTGCTTGAGCCAGGGCTCCAACCTGAAACTTCTTGCTGTGAGGTGACAGTGCTGACCACTGCACCACTGTGCTGCCCTATACATATGATATTTAAACCAATTTTATACTGTCTGTCTCTATGCATGCATGCCAAATACAATGAGAGGTTTTTTTAGTGCAGATGTGAAGCTAACCTATAACAGCAACAGGATGAACTATATAATGCGTAAATGCAGCTCTATTGCAATAGTTGGAACAATACGATTTTGTGGACAATGCAAAGGGTCTGCCCTCACAGAAGAAGGTATCGTACTGCATCAATACTTGCATTTTTTTTTTTTAGCATCAAAGCTTTCTGTTGAGAGTTAAAGTGTGGTTCTTGTGTGTCTTTCAGATTCAGAGGTTTATATAATTAGCCTTGGGCTTCAACTGACTGTCCTCAGATGATAGAACAACTTCAGGCACTAAAAATGAATCCGTATTGATTATGTGTCAAACTGTAGTTAACCTGCTATTTTATGGTTGCCTTCAAGTGAAGTCTGTCTAAGATCATTGATGTTAACTATAATGTAAACACAGCCATCATATCAGTGTTTGTGTGTGTGTGCGTGCGTGCATGCGCGCTCATGTGCGTGTGTCGGGAAAGGCTGCTCATATCTGAAAGAAAGCAGCAGCCTCATCTGCACAGGATAATTGTGTTTATGTTGAACAGACCAGAACAAACAAGCATTCATCATTCACCTTTTCACAGAATAAATGCCAGATCAGTGAAAAATACAGCAATAATTTGCCAGAGCATCCCTTTAACCAGGGCATACACCCACAGCTGGACCCACTCTGACTGGAGATCAGATATTGTCCTCCTGGTGTTCTGATCACATTTGCATCACCACTTGCTAGGATGATCTATTTTCTGTCTCTCTTTCAGATGCAGATGTAGTGATGAGGATTGGGACATAATGAAACACCTTGTCTGTAGATGAAAACACAACCAGCACAATAACAAGAGGGATTAATGGGCCTGTTTTAAATCGGCAGTGGTGAGCAAAGCACTCAGATCTTTTACTTGCATCACAAAAGCAAAAATAAAATGGGAAAAAATGTTCAAGTGAAAGTATTAAGATTCAAGATTCAAGATAGTAAAAGTATACAAATACTGCCAGCAGAATTTATAGCACGTGTAAAATACTCATTATGCAAAACAGCCAAATTTAGAGTGTCAAACTGCAGCTGGGAAATAAATGCTGTGGAGTGAAAATTACCCGTGAAATGTAATGGAAGGGGAATGTTAGGTTGCAGAATACAAAAACACACCACAAGTATTTTAAAGTAAAGTGTTCAATTATTGCCTTAATTACAAGATTTGGAAGTAATTAAAAAGGCACAACTGAAAAATGTTTGACATCATATAATACATATACAGATACATATAGATACACACATTGACATATATTTGTATATCTGTGTGTATGTATAGGTATTGTTAGTTTGTGTGTGTGTGTGTGTGTGTGTGTGTGTGTGTGTGTGTGTGTGTGTGTGTGTGTGTGTGTGTGTGTGTGTGTAAACTAGCTTTTTTAAAACTTTTTTTTGGTGAATCCGCGTCTTTACATTCCAACAAAACCATCTGGCAAACTCCCACTCAGATTTCCGTGCCATCCTGCGTGAGACTAGCAGCAGACAATATGTCCACCAACTGCGGCTTTGATCATAGCTGCTGACATCTGGGAAAGCCTGAGATTGGGAGGACTTCTTGTCGCCCAGATGACATTTAATTCTCCAAAGTCACTTCAATTTTAATGCACACCGCTGGCGCGCGCAGTCTCCAGAGCCCACAAGCTCATGAAATCTTAAAACATAGATGGGTAAAAAGTCGTTGGTGCAGTGTGGCCGAATCGTTTGCTTTCTGTCACATTCAATGAAACTTAAACCTCTGCAACAAAGGTGAATAAGGATATATATCTTTACACAAACCCAGTAAATCTTCTGGTCAGCGGTTGTTTCTTTCGACCTTGAAGCGGAATATAAAAGCAGGGAGCCCGCGGTCTGGACATAGAGGCACGATTTATCAAGCGCGTTCAGTCCTGTATTGTACACCATGCGCCTCCAAACCTTTGAAATACCTCTTGGAAGTAAGGTATTATATCACAACTTCCTCTTACCTGCGCCTATTGCACAAACTTGGCGTTCTTCCGATGCGCAACTCTCGATCGCGTATGCTACATTCAAATGCACCTGGTAAGTCAGACGACCATCTGAGCCCGATGGCTGTAACAGCGAAGGACTCAAATCAAAGCACTTGATTTATCAATTCTGGGGCCACTGTCCTTTTCATCTCTTTTAGTAGTCTGTTACTCACCTATTCCTGCGAAAATTAATAAACGTACATATAAACGAGATATGCTCAACGTGTTACATTCATATTCCCGACAGCATTTAAAGTATTCACAAACTCCTAATGCGATTCGCAATGACAACTTCCCTTCTGTCTGAGGCGGTGGGGACGTGGGTGTTTGGGATGGGATGAGTTGACCAACATGTAACGATGTAGTTTTGATCGGGAGGAATATAGAACTTAATGTAGAGGAAAATATGGCCAATTCAAGTTCGCCCACGGAGGCAGCTGAGATGAGTTCGGCTCAGGCTCACCGCGCTGAGATCCTAGAGAACCCACTGCAGGTGAGAGTGTTTGACCCCGCAGGTTATTTATTTATTTGATCTTTTTCATTTGATGAGTCTTTCCCATTATAAATTTAAAAAAAGGAATAATTATCATTCAGTCCTCAGCTACGTCTCAAGAGCTACAAGATATTGCGTTCACACTTTTTTTTTTTTTTTTTTGAGTAGTACGGTATCCCTTTTGTGGCTTAAATGTTCAGGCATTTTCCCGGGCTGTCGGTGGTATAAATATGGATTATTTCAGCGACTAAACATCACCGCAACATTGGAGAATGTGGATATTAAGAGTAGTTTCGATTCCTCTCGCGAAACCATTGTTCAAGTTCCAGGAACTTGCCTCTCCACACTCCCTGTGGAATAGGAAGTTAAACACTAATGCGCAGGATGAGATTAAGCACACACAAAAATCAAGGTAGTAGAGCCTGCAAAGCTCTTTGGGTAATGAAAAATGGCTGAGGGATCTATGGTGACACTACTGTTGGTCACCACAAAAATTTTCCCTCTACTGTCTTATCAAAATTTAATTCTGGAAGTGGCCTCCAATTAAAATGTATTGTGTGTTTGCGTGTGTACGTGTGTGTGTGTGTATGTTTATGTGCACGCCTGTTTCCTCCTACTTATGGGTGCACACATACATTCTCCTCATGCTCATCCTCCTTTGTCATTGTCTGTCTCTCTTTCCATAGTGTGTGTGTGTGTGTGTGCAAGTGTGCATGCGTGTGTGCGGGTGCCTGTGTGTGTGTGTGTGTGTGTGTGTGTGTGTGTGTGTGTGTGTGTGTGTGTGTCTGTGAAATTACCAATGGGGGGGCGCAGAGAGGAGAGTAACAGAGGAGGCATGATCGCTGTGAGAAATGGCCCATGGGTGGGTGTGAGAGAATAGATGTACTGTAAGAGTCCTGAACAGCAGGCTAATGGTACACACCCCCCCCCCCCCCATGTCCCATGCTACCCACCATCCCAGTGAACATCCCAGCATCCACAAGACAATATCTGTCTGTCTTACAGACTTGAATATAACATGGAAGTACACAACAATTTTAGAGATTGTTCAGCTGATTAACAAACTTTCAAGAAAGGACAACAACCCTGATAAAGTCTTAGACTTAGAAAACCTTCTTGTCCCCGAGAGGCAATTTGTTGTATAGGACAGGCATATTGCTACCTAATCCACAACACGGACAATGACCCAGACATCTGCAGTACTATTTATCTGACACACATCAAGAAATATAATACAGTAAAATGAAATATATTGCACTTCCTACAAGGCCTAATAACATAAATAAATCTCCTGCACTATTTATATAACACATAACATACACAATCAGTAAATTAAATACAGTACGGAGGAGTGTATTGCACTTCCCTGAAGGGCCCAATATCATAAATAAATAGAACTATGGCAAGGTACTACAAATATTCCTCCAGTCGTACCCCTCCTCACATCTTATTATTGCCATGGGAATGAATGAGTTATTTGCTCAGTTGGTCCTCACGTCAGGGCATCTGTATCTGCGACCAGAGGGAAGCGACTTGAACGCCACTGAAAGTGGATGAATTGTGTCCATGCAAACTTTGTCTGCCGTCTGTGCTAATCTGTTTAGGTATAGTTGGTACATGTCTGCCTGTTCTTTACCAATGATTTTTCCACAGGTTTTAACAATCTTCCCCAGTTTGTTGCTATGGGTGACTTTAGAATGTCCATACCAGTATACAATACAATAGGAGAGAATACTCTCAATAAAGGATGTGTAAAAATGGTCAGAATTTTGTTATCAACATTAAAATAATGTAATAATCAAGTTTCCTAAGAAAGTAAAAGCGTTGTTGGCCCTTTTTAAAAACAGCATCCGCGCACTGGTCCCAAGATAATTTATGGTCAGTAATAACACCAAGATATTTGTACTCTGTCTCCATCTCTATCTCCTCTCCTTTAATCAGAGATGTCTAAACATGTCTAAAATCGAAGACCAGCTCTTTGGTCCTGGATGTGTTCAAATACAACTGGGAGGCTTCACACCAGTCAACAAATTCTTGCAACACTGGGCTAATCACAGCTGTGTCTGGAAATTTAATTATATGACATCCTGGATAACTACTGCAACAACAGTCAGTATACTATATATATATATACGTAGCAATGGTGACAAGACACTACCTTGTGGTGTCCCAATGGAAGTGAAGCGCACCCCAGATAATGTCTGTGTAGGTTCTCATTCATCCAGGTCATCCTAGATCGAAGCGAAGTAAAATCTGGTCAACTGGACGTAAGTTTATCTTGAAGACGTTTCACCTCTCATCCGAGAGGCTTCTTCAGTTCTAGTGAAGAGTGTGGAAACTCCAGCTTATAAACCTTTGTGGGAGTGGTCAGTGCTATTGTGGTGGAAACGACCCTCCCGAGACTCACCTGGCCTCCCCAAACGACAGTCGTTGTGAGGTGTCAGGGAGTTTCAGGGGTGGTCGTTAGGGAGTTTCACCGACCACTCAGATGCTAATGGGCTGTGCTGGCATCAGCCGTTCCACATGGGTCTTTCGGCTGAGCTCTTTGGGGAAGCTTTGAAAGGACTTGGTTGTAAATAGGTGAAAGGAAATGTCGCAGTCCACCTCCTCTGTTCAAAGATGGTTTCTCTATTCTGACGTGGATGGCTTCTTTAACTCCTCTTTCAAACCATCTGTCCTCTCTGTCGAGGATTTGGACATGGTCGTCCTGGAAGGAGTGGCTTTCCTCCTTGAGGTGGAGGAAAACCGCTGAGTCCTGTCCTCCAGAGTTGGCTCTTCTATGTTGGGCCATGCGCTTGTTGAGGGGCTGTTTGGTTTCCCCTATGTAGAGATCCGTGCAGGCCTCACTGCATCTGACAGCATATACCAGATTGCTTTTCTGGCTGTGAGGGGTGGGATCTTTGGGGTGAACCAGTCTTTGTCTCAGAGTCACAGCCCCTCAACAAGCGCATGGCCCAACATAGAAGAGCCAACTCTGGCCTTCCAGGACGACCATGTCCAAATCCTCGACAGAGAGGACAGATGGTTTGAAAGAGGAGTTAAAGAAGCCATCCACGTCAAGATAGAGAAACCATCTTTGAACAGAGGAGGTGGACTGCGACATTTCCTTTCACCTATTTACAACCAAGTCCTTTCAAAGCTTCCCCAAAGAGCTCAGCTGAAAGACCCATGTGGAACGGCTGCTGCCAGCACAGCCCATTAGCATCTGAGTGGTCGGTGAAACTCCCTAACGACCACCCCTGAAACTCCCTGACACCTCACAACGACTGTCGTTTGGGGAGGCCAGGTGAGTCTCGGGAGGGTCGTTTCCACCACAATAGCACTGACCACTCCCACAAAGGTTTATAAGCTGGAGTTTCCACACTCTTCACTAGAACTGAAGAAGCCTCTCAGATGAGAGGTGAAACGTCTTCAAGATAAACTTACGTCCAGTTGACCAGATTTTACTTCGCTTCGACCCCAGATAATGTGTTCCCCGCCCTTACTCTTTGTGGCCACCCACTCAGGAAATCCAAGATCCAATTAATTGGTGTTGAGCTTAGCTGAAAGTTGTCTCTAAGTCTATTTGCTAAAATTTGTGGGTGGATAGTGTTAAATGCTGATGAAATGTCTGCAAGTAAAACTGGAGCATGTGTTCTACAACCTTCCAGATGTGTGTACAGATCATTTAAAAGCACAGCAATGGCATCGTCTGTCCCCCTCCAAAATCTGTTGGCAAATTGTTTTTAGGGTCAAGGGCAGGTCCACAGGAGTTGATGATGTGTGCTTTCATGATCCGCTTAAGTGATGTAACTACTAGAGAGGTGAGGGCAATTGGCCTATGTGGGTGAGGATGGATTGGGGACTTTGGGAAGGGGGGTCACAACTGTTGTTTTCCAAAGCAGTGGAACCACCTGGGTGTCCATTGAGTGCTGGAAGAGAGAACAGAAAATTCCACTTAATTCGACCGCACAGTGGTTTAGCTTTCTGGCCCTGGGCTCTTCCGTGTTTTGGTCCTCTCAAACACTCATCGTACCATCTCGTCCTTGATGGTCAGAGTGCTCTCCATCCCTGCATCATCCATCACAATATGTTGCAGAGCAGAGACGTCGCTACTGTCGTTAATTTCAAAGCGGGTAAAATGTTCATTTAAGTTGTTGGCCAGCGCAATTGAATGCTTTGTTGTCCATGAGGTCAGTTTTTTTTCCCGTCTTGGCCATCAGCTTCATACCAGTCCATGCAGCCCTTGGATGCTTCTCTGTACCTTGTCCCCGTACTGACACTTGGCCTAATAGATCTCCTTATTGACCTTCCTTTGCATTGATTTTCTTATCTGTAAGCTACCTGAAGCAAAGACTCTCTTTTTCTTGTTTAGTATGTCCTTAAGTTTCTTTGTTTGAGTACACCTTGATTGTCTTAGTTGGAATGACTCACACAAAAGTTTATTTAACCCATGATTGCCTCTGTCTGTTCATGCAAGTCAGCTGAAGTGTCCTCGAAGATGGTCCGTGATGTACACTCCAGGCACCCTTTCAACGTGTCTACACTGTCCTCATCCCACACGTGTATCTGCTTTTCCACAGGCTTAACCCTTTTCAAAACCTGTTTATAGATGGGTCTTAGAAGGACTGTGTTGTAACCTGAGCCACCCAGGGGAGGCCGGGCACTAGACGAGTATGCCTCGGGGATTGAGCCGTAGCACTTTGAGGGTGCAGTTATTAAAGTCCACCATTACAAACTTAGGCACATCTAGTGAGATTTCATCAAACTCTTGGGTGATATTAAAAATAATGTCTGCTGCCTTGTTTAGGTCTGGTCTTGGATGTATTTAGACAACAGTCAGAGGTACTTGTGGGAATTCACAGGGAAGGCAGAAGGATCGCAAAGAAACTGATAAAAGCTGAATATCAGGAGTGCAGATCTTTTTTTTTTAACCACAATTGTTTTGCACCATCTGTCATTTATCATGATGCACATGCTCCCTCCATGTTCCTTGCCTGTAGCCTTGCTACATCAGACCAATACTAAATCCATCAGCAGAAACTTTAGTCTGGCACGGTATCATTTAGCCAAGTTGTCTGCAACTCGTCTGCTTTTTTTTTAATTGATTGGACATTTGAGAGAACGACAGTCTCCCAGGATCTAACTGGTTCAGATGATATGCAGGAGAAGCCATCCTAAAGTTTAAATTTATATGATCACTGCGTGCAGTTTTTTTTTTAGAACAACAAACACTCAGATTTGCATGAAATCTGCCTTTTACAATTTGTACTTTGCATAAGAATGAAATTTTGGCCTAAAATTCAGCTGAATAAATTTATGGAAGATTTCTAAGATGCTCACTGGCTATTTTGAACATGTGAGGATGCTGTTCATCCTCTCATGTAATTTGTATAAATGAATGTAGGCTACATTCATTTTTGCATCTTTTTCCTGGCAGTCAGACAATATTCTGAACTTTAATACTGCAGAAGTCAAATCAAAGTTTATTTCATGGCTAACAGGTCACTAACAGGAAATAATTTCAGTTTGTTGTCCATATAAGAAGATGAACTTGAGATGTTATCAGTCATCACATTTTTTGCCCTCATTTTTGTGTCCATGCTGACACTCCTCTCGCCCATGCTTCTTCTGTACCCGCCACCTCTTAGCAGAATCAGAGGTCAGCCCATCCTGGGCACGCACACATCCCTATTGTCAGTGGACACAAAGGGTTGTGCTGTGTGTTTGTTGGTCAGTGTCCTAGCGAGGAGGAGGAGGATCAGTGCTGTCACTCCCTCCGTCCGCCCTCAGTCAGCTCTTGCCATGGCCTGCGTCAGTGATTTCATGCAGTATTTACCTCTCAACTTGTGACATTACATTTTGCTTTTTGCAAAGACACGTGTATGAACAATTGCATATCATCAGTTTGCTGTTGCGCTATGTCTGCCTGGCTATTCTAGACTCTATCATTCTAGATGTAGGATGCCTCAGGCCATTATAAGGGTAAAACATGTTGTTGATGATATTTAAGGTAAAAGATGAAGCACACACACAAACACGCAAACATGCACTTTTCTGTTTTTTCTCTATCCAGTTCAGTATTGTATAATTAATGTGGGGGCACATCAGCAGAACCATATAATCTTGACTGTACCTGACAATTTATTTAGTACAGTTAATGCATTCCATCCATACATACATACATCCATTTTCTTTCGCTTATCCTGTTAAGGGTTGTGGCAGTACTGGAGCCTATCCCAGCAGCCTTCGGGTGAGAGGCAGGGTTCACCCTCGACATGCGCCAGTCCGCCACAGGGCCAACACGTATAGACAGACAACCATTCACACTCACAGCCACACCTACAGTTCATTTAGAGTATCCGATTAACCTTGTCCGCTCTTGATGTCTTTGGACAGTGGAAGGAATACCCAGGAGTACCCGGAGAGAACCCACACAGACACAGGGAGAACATGCAGACGCCACACAGAAAGACCCCGTGCTCGCGCCGGGGCTGGTCACTTCTTGCTGTGACGCGACAGTGCTAACCACTGCACCACCGTGCCACCCGTTATGCATTTCACATCTAAAATTTACTTTCAAAGGCATGGTGTCTCAATGATAATTGGGCTCCTTTAGGTGACTATATGCATCAAAGTGTTAATTTTAATTAAAATTGGTATTCATACTTTAGTGATCTGACTCCTTTTGGAGTTTGTGTCATCATTCTAAGTAGAGAGTGAAAGAACACTAATGTTTAGTTGTCTTACAATCTGTGTCAGTGTGGTGAAGGTGAAAGAATCCAGTTCTCAGCTTTGATGCTCACAGTCATTTACAGTCCGTAGCAGAGGCAGTTTGAGTTTACTATCTATTCTATTCTTAGTCTGTGTCATTGAGTCCACAGTCATTTACTAGTTAGGTTTGTATCCTAAGGGTAAAAATTATTCTCTTTTGACATTTAATGGCATTGAAACTCTTCTGCTTTGCCGATTTAATACATGCACTGAGTGGTAAAGGAAAATTCAAGCGGACAATTAAAAGTCTTTATTACAGAGCTAATAAGCACTGATGTGTTATTGCATTAAAAGTGATAGCTGGTGAAATTGAGGACTACTGTGTTGCAGTGAAATGTTATACAAAACACAGTTTTCACAGCTAAGTGGATTATGAGGCCCTATTTGACAATATTTGCTGTAAATGCTATGGTCAAGTCTAAAAGACAGATTAACATTTTTCATATAGCCACCTTCTTAAAACGATTGCCTGAGTCATTTTATGACCTTTTTTTGCCTAAAACAACTCCTTATGATGTTTTGTCTCCAGTTTTTTGTGTCCGATTTGTTGAAACTACCATCACTAACTTAGTTCTCATGATTTGCTGATGTCAGAAAAATGCGAATAAGTCTTGTCAGCAGAAAAATATACTCCTGCATACAAGATGGTGAAAAACACAGGCACAGCAGAGCATGGGGAGCTTTGTGTTATCGGGTGTCTGCTACTAGATGTAGTGTGTAATGTTTACTTTGTACACCGCAAGTCAAAGGCACTCCCAGTGTAATGGCCTCACCTGCTTTAACTGTTTTATTTGTTTTTCCTATGATAGGAAAACTCTCTCAGACTCTCTCCTTATCTCTGTCTATCTGTCTTTCTCTCTTTCTCTCTTTCTCTGGGTTTGTAGCATGAAGGCCATACTGCCTGAGTAAGGGGCTCAGCTCCTGACCACGTCAAAGAGAGATGCACTTGTGTTCTCTCTCTGAGTCCCAGTAGATGTTTGTGATATAACATTTCCTCCAGGCTTCCTCCTTGAGTCCCATTGGATGTTTATGGCAAATCTGAAGAATTTTCTGTGAAGGTGCCCAAATCGTCTGCGTGACATTTTGACAATTTTACACGATGCAAAAATGAATTTTTACAAAGTATAGCCATTCACTTGATCTGACTGCTATTCAGGATTTCCCATCTAATTTGGTGTGTGCTTCCTTGGACTCTGCTCCATCCCTCCACAATCTTCATGAAAAACTTATTCTGAGGACAAGAATGAATCTATTAAGAAGGAGATGATTCCCTGGAATAAATCATCAGTCTGTGAATCCACCACCTTGTACTATCTTTCTCACACACACACAAACACACTCCTTGATCTGCCCCCTGGTCCTTCTGACTATTAACCAGCCCTGTCCTCGTGAGTCAGTAGCAGCAGAGCAGCGGGCCACTTATACACAGTCCTGTAAAGGTTGACAGAGTTATTGATCCTGGTTTAGTGAACAGAGCTGCTAGCCTGATAAATGACTCTCTCTCCCTGGTCATGAATTACCACACTCATGGTTACAGTGGGCCCACCACCATACAATCTGTCTGCCTGTTATGACATTTGAAAATGGAGTTCATCATTGCACATGTACACACAAAAACACCTCAATATGATATCAGTCCCCTATCTCATTATCTAGCTGCCCTTCTGCCTCTCACCTCCTCCTAAATCTTGTTTCACCACTGATAAACTCCAGCCTCCTCGCACATTCGCATGTACACACAAACACACTTTACCATGGGTTTTTCATCTCTTTCTGTAGAAATGGTACAGGTCAGTGGACTCATCAGACTTGGTGTCAAGGTGGATGTGCAGCAGAGTGAGAATAGAAGCAATCTGTGCAGTGGATAGGAGACTGGACTGTAGGTGGGGGTTTTGAATTTGAAATGACGCATAAATTCTCCACCTTGACTCTTTATCAGGCCTGTAAGAAGAAGAGTAGTGTTTTGTTGGGGTTTTTTTTTTGCAATTATCGGGCAGTTCTACTTCAAAATGGGCTGTTCTGTGTAGTTATCAATCTGGCTGTTCAAAGAAATACCCCTTCATCAGTCTACGTCTTGTTTTTGTCAGTGAAGATGAAAATCTGCTGCAAAGGCTTTGATGGTAAGACTGGAGAAAAAATTGCTCTCACCACCTTATTCATTTAATTACATTTTGTAACAACCCCTTAGATTTTCGATGTTTTTTTTTGGGGGGGGGGTTGCCACATTTAAAAAACACTTCAAGTTCTGCTCATTTCAGTCAGGAACACTCTTGTCAGAGGGTAGATCAAAGCACTTATTGCAGCTAATGGGAAAAAAAAAAACGTTTAGTTTAGCACTGATGGCTCCACTCCACCCACCACCGAATTCCAGATTACCATTGAGCCATATGACACTGAACCTAGAAGATGGAGGTTGGGAAGGTGGAGCCAAGCTTTACTAGAGCATTGTGTGCCAGCCAAGGCGTAGCAGAGATCAGTGAAGCAGGAAGTGGCTGCGATTGAAGTGTGACTGATTAAAAATGTTAATCAGCGGATTTCAGCTGGAGCATATGGCCACTGGGTCCTGCATGAACTAATGCACTGCTTCATTAGGTCAAGAATATTTTCCTAGTTGTACTTTATATGTACCACACTTTGTATGGCCCATTTATAGTTGAGGTGAGGACATCGCCAGTTTACATTTAGGATGAACCAACTGAGTCCCAGAGGCAGACTCCCTCCGCAACGGTCTCATTTATTGCTATGTAAAGGCATGTAAAGATAGCTTTAAATTTACAGAAAATAATAACAGTATTTTTTTCATGGTATGTTAAACTTGTGAATTTGGGGGATTTTTACTTTTTTTTTCTTTTGCAATGAGTTGGAAACTTACCTTGGGAATTAAAGGGAATTGTGTGAATCGGTACAAACTTTACTCCCCAAATATTTTCAGGAATTGCCATGGAAATTTTACAACTGTATATTCCCAGGGTTTTGCTGCCATACTCAGACCTTTAAGAGAAAGCTTTGATGACAACTCTTCCTCCTCAGTGTTGTGACTGTTTAACATTTGCACAGTTCAATAATGTGCTCTCGCAGAGTGATAGACCACCTCCAGGTCGTGTGATGGTGATCAGCTGTTGTGACTGAAGACCATAGAAATTGATTTGCACTCCACTCACTGTGAGATCATTTGACTACAGCAGTGTTATCTCTTTATCAACAATTTCAGATGGATATTACTGACAGTAAGCCAGTGCCTTTCTCCTCTCACAGGATGGACAGCTGAGCACTGGTGCTCTCTTTCAGTTTCTACTGTTTCTGTACAATGCTTTTCTGCTTCCCATTCATTTTGCAGCTCTTTCTTCTATCGATTCCTTACCTTGTCCTGAGCATATCCTTTCTTCCATCACTGTCTCTCTCAAAGATCTTGCAGGGATACAAACGTGGATGTGCTTGGCTTCTATTACTTCCTTAACAGTGATTTAGTTGCTTTCTTCGGGTCTGTATCACTCACTTTCCACCCCCACTGCAAGTTTTCATTCCTTTGTAAACTATGTTTGCCCACAGCCATATGTATATTTTTGTCTTGAAATTAAATTTTCTCTCAGCAATACTCTTCCAAGTTTAAAGGAAAGTGGCCCAGTTTCTCCTTGAAATGTTCTGAATGAATAGAGCCAGTTTCTCCCTCAATCACTCATACATCAATTCTGCATTTTAAAGTTGGATTTCAGAAATTTCTTTGTTATCTTTCTGCAGTTTAAGGAATTCATGATGTGTAGAAATAGAAATTATCATGCCTATATACTGTATTTTGATTGACCAAAGAGCTTCACTTATTTTAAGCCATGCTAATGGTTAAAGAAAGGATCTTTGTTGCCTTTGGTCCAAACTGAAAAATAGCAACAATATTTGGGATGGGTGGCAGTCATGTTTTGCGCAGATTCCCATCTGCAAATGTTGCATTTTCAGTATCCAGACTTATCCCCCCCCCAAAAAATCCCTATTATAAACAAGGGACTTAAAGAGGCAGCAGAAAAGTCAGTTGTGTATTTGTAGACATGACAATTTACAGTGTTGTTTTGTGTTTCAGTCAGTAGACCCATGTTTCTTTTTTTTCTTTTTTTTTTTACCTGTCCTGTTCAGTAGCTGAGGCAAGCAGCATCAGTGTTCCTGGTGCCTTGTTGTACTGAAGCAGTTTTATTCTACATAGGAGGAATCTGATAAACTCCTCCTATTGCCATTTATGTTTAACTTTATTAGGAATGGAGTTGGTTCATTGATGAAGCTACTGGACTGAGGCTCAGGAGTGGACAGGAAGAGAGAACAGGGACAGGACAGTGAAGACAAGGGGGAGGAGGGAGACAAAAAAACAACAACAGCAATAGCAGAAAACAACAACAACAGAAAAACAAACAAAAAATAAACAAAAAACAAATAAACAAACAAAGAAAAAGTAACAACAACAAAAGAAAAAGAAAGAAAAAAAAAAACAATGGTTGCAGAATTTCCGGTGCAGGCTTACCATTTGGTTTAATATAATTTTAAGATAAATGTCTGAGTGTGTGTTTATGGGTCGGTTGTGCACTCCATGCGTGTATGTGTGTATACACGTGTGTACATGTATGTGTGTGTGCTACGGTTTGTCTTGGATGCTGTGAGTAGCTGGCTGTAGCTGATGTGGGGGGCCAGGATATCGCACCCCCAGTCCAGGATGGCAGGTAGGTCAGGACCAGGTCACCAGAGCACCCCGAAACCCCCAGGACACGGGGAGCCCCAGGCCACCCTCCCCCAGGAAACAGCCACAGGCCCAACCCATGCCAGGACCCATAGGAAAGCATAGGAGCAGCAACCCCCACCCGGAAGCAATCCACAGAGAGACGGGGCAGAGATGACCCCGGTCCTGCCGGGCACTCCCCCCCCCCACAGCATGAGCAGAGCCCAGGGGCACAGGGCCCCCCCAGCCCGAGCCCCGACCAGAGCCCCCCAAGGGGTCCGCCAGCGGCGAGGCCGACACCCACCCACACCCCACACCCAGGCGGGGCAGCCACAGCCCACCACAACAACCAGGCCCACCGCCCCCGAACAGAGCTACCCCCCCCAACCCTCGATCCCCATCCCCTCTACTCATCCCCTGTTCTCCCCCTCCCCCCAGAGCAGGAGGGCTTCAGGCTATAGGGCACCACCAGCCAGCCAGCCGGGACCCCCCACTCCCCGGAAAGGTCCAGCCCACCTGCCGGGGTGAGCCGAAGGCACGCACGCCCAGGACCGCCACCCCCGGACAAAACAATCATACTCTCATCTTCCTCCATACAGGGGCTGAGAACACCATAGATGCTGATACGGTCCAGGGCACCTCAGACTTAGTGAAACCACCAGCGAGCAATCCACCGTACAACAGCAGGGCCCGTGACCAACCCCAGCCCAACCACCCTGCCGGGAAGAGGACCACCCCCCCCCCCCCCGAAGAGCCCCGGCCAGGCCCCCAGGCCCGCAATGGTGCAGTTAGTAAAGGAGGCAGCACTGGACCCACTCCCTGCCCCAGCTGCCCCCCCATCCCAACATGGTGCAGGGTGCGCGTTGTGCATGGGAATGTAGATGTGATGATGTGGATGACTCGAATGTGGTTAAAATTGGCGGAGGCACCCAGGGCATGGGAGCCCCGCCGGTTGCAGACGGCAGAGTCTCCCAGTACATCCTCATGCACTCCCCCAAGCCCTAAATGTCTATGATGTGATTAAAATTGGGGGGTCCAGCCCCTCAAGGCCTAGTGATACATAAGATGTGATGTGATGGGACAGAGAGGCAATGAGAGGGGCTGAGGAATGGGCCAGACCTGCAGGGGGCCAACTTCCAGACTGGCCCCGCTGACCACCCCGTCACCACTGCAACCAGCTGACAGGGAGTCTAGCCTCCCTGGTTCAGGGGTCAGATGGGAGCACCAAGGAGCACTGTCCGGAGATCCGGGCAGAGGGCCCACCACCGTGCAGTCAGAGGGCAGGGAGGGCCCAGGCCCCCAGTGCACAGCGGAACCCCCAGCCAGCAGCCCGTGGTCAGGGCCCCCAGTTCGATCAGCATGAAGGAGGTCAGCCCCCATCCCTCAGACGTCCCCTAGCATCCTCCCTTTGTCCGGAGTGGCGGCAGTCCAGGACACCGCGCCAGGGCCCAGCCCGCCCGAGGGTGGGCCGAGGCTAGCAAACCCCTCCCAAATGTGGGTGCGACCCCCCCGGGGGAGCAGCAGGGCCCCAGGTCAGCAAGTCCCAGGCGCCAAGCAGTCCACCTCTACCTCACTCTCCAGCCCCTACCTCCCTCCCTCCCTCCCTCCCGACCCCCCTCCCTCTCTAACCCCACCTAACCTTCCTTCCCCACCCTCCTCCCATCGTCCGGGGGCAAATATGCCCCAGCTGCCACGGCAGGCCCCAGCACGCCCCCCATGTAGACCCATGTTTCTAGTGTTACTAGCTTGCTAAAATTAACATAGGCATGTTTGACTATCTGACATTTCATCCCCAACTTAAAAGAAATGTGCATTAGGCAGCAAGGTACATATATCTGATGTTGTTTTACTATGAAGGATGAAGTAATCTGTGGATTTTTGTTTTGTTTTTGTGTCTATGTGTGTCCTATACAAAAGTAAGAAAATGTTATATGTGCACCCCGTAATATGATTTCTGTTCATTTATAAGTGGTACAAAATTGTTTGTAAATATTGTATGAAGTGGTGAGAAATTTCCCATTACACACAGCAAATTTGAATAAATTGCTATGATGTCCTTGACTGCACTCATTTCTCCAGCTGACAGAGTGACTGCCTTCTATGGCCAGTTTTTTTAAATGCAAGTTTTTTGTGAGGCAGTAAGAAGCTTAATATTGCAAATTTGGTTTTTCTCCCTGTGCCTGCGTGGGTTCTCTCTGGTACTCCGGCTTCCTCCCACAGTTCAAAGACATCAAGAGGGGACCAGGTTAATCCAGACTCTAAATTGACCGTAGGTGTGGCTGTGAGTGTGAATGGTTGTCTGTCTATTTTTGTTGGCCCTGCGATGGACTGGCCACCCGTCCAGGGTGAACCTCATCTCTCGCCTGAAGGCTGCTGGGATAGGCTCCAGCCCCCCTGCAACCCTGAACAGGAATAAGAAAATGGATGGATGGATGGAAAGATAGGCAAGGGGAAGATACTAAATCATGGATGGAATTATTGTGTGCTGTTTACACTTTAAGATTGTCATTTCAATTATTGTTGGCTTCTATGACTATATAGTCTTGAGGATGTTACATATATTATGTGTTATTGTCTGTCATGTATTTATGACACAAGGAACCCTATTGCAAATAAGTGTTCTCACTTATACACGTTAGGCCTTGGACTCATGTTGTGCATTTCCATGAAAAAAATCAATCAGGCAATCAATCCATCAATCAAAGCAAGGAATGTCTGTCTATATGTCAGTTTGCTCTTCCTTTATTACTATCAAAGGATTTGGAGTCATGAAATCGTTTGGGTGAGTGGTTCTCAATTTCGGCTGTAGTGTCCAAAGAGGGTCTTAGCCTGCAGCAGGAACATCATGGGTCAGTTGCTCTGTCTTCTCTTTGATCATTGTCTTAGATGATAGTCAGGATTCTGATTGGCAGTCAGGATGAACAACAGATGACAGGATTGTAAATTGCAGGAAGGATTACAGACTGGCCTGACAGGCAGGATTTGTAATGACAGGAGGACAGAGATGATTCAGAAGATTCTGGATAGCTCCTGGCCCCTCAAACAATAGACCTTTACTCAAACACTAAAACTTCATCATCACCCCAAACCTCAAACATCAGCATGTTAGTATCATGCATCACTGCGCTACTGTACCATTGTAGTTTATCCAGTTATATACAAGCAGACTTGCACATGTGATGGCCATGTGTTTGCATAGCTAAAGGTGTGTACCAGCCTGCATCCACAACTGTGAGGTGTCATGTATCATGGGAGAGTAAAAGGGATGAGGGCTTGTGTTTAATGTCAGGGATGTTGCATGCAAGTGTGTGGGAACTGACAGTTTGATATTATAAAACCTAACGAGACCCAGATCTATTTGAGCATGCACACACGCACGCGCACGTGCCCACACACACACACACACAAACAAGTGCCTTTGAACAGAACACCAATGGAGCTAGGCTCTCTGTTGTTGTCATGGAAATGACAGATGTGACAGCTGGAGGGAAGACTACAGGAACTATTATGGGAATTATTGTGTGACAAGTAGAGCGTCACCTATTCTTCTGACTGTTTACTGCTTGTTTCCACAGACCTATCTCCTGGGAATCATCATCTCTATTTGTGGGAATGTCCTCATCAGCATTTCACTCAACATACAGGTAAGAACTGGAATCCAGTTGTGCCCTACTGTCAGCACACAGCAGATGCTTAGTGCTTGTGAAGACTAATTCTTCCTCTTTCTAAGTACTGCAAGACCGCCTCCCCTGTGAGCGTTTTCACTCTCTCTCCCAGCCAGGATGTTTTCTTCAAAATGATTTTTCTTTACATGGACAAGGCACAGAATATGTAACCTGCTTATGTGTTCATATCAGAAATGACTTTGTATTTCATAGCAATAAAGTTTATTTGAACCAAAATTAATCACGCTGAAGTATAAACACCCTAATTATTTTTTTTTTGTGATAGCAATACAAATTCCATCCATCCATCCATTTTCTTCCACTTATCATGTTAAGGGTCATGGGGGCTGGAGCCTATCCCAGCAGCTACGGGCGAGAGGTGGGGTTCACCCTGGACAGGTCGCCAGTCCATCGCAGGGCCAACACATAGACAGACAACCATTCACACTCAGCCACACCTACGGTCAATTTAGAGTATCAATCAGCCTCTTGATGTCTTTGGACTGTGGGAGGAAGCTGGAGTACCAGAGAGAACCCACGCAGGCACAGGGAGAACATGGAGACTCACACAGAAAGATCCCGTGCTCGAGCTGGGGCTCAGACCTAGAACCTTCTTGCTGTGACGCGACAGTGCTGACCACTGCACCACCGTGCCACATCAATACAAACTGAGTAATTTTTTTTTTCACTTTGCTTGTGGACATGATTATAATAGGGTGGCACAGCACATAAAGTCATTTTAGAAACCTTGTTTGACCTCTGCATGCGCTTCATAGGTCACTTAAGCAAATACATTAGCAAATGATAATATATAAATTCATCACTTATAGATCAATCAACATTTAACAGACTGAGAGGTGTCAGTGACTGAGATCTATAATCTACACCTTACATCTTTTTCACATGGGGATTCAAATAACTGTAAAATAATGTCTATTGCAGTTACATGATCAGCTTAGTTTGAAAACCAGCTGCTTAGTAGTTCGCTTTTGTTTCAGCACTGTACACTTGTCAACAAAGAAATTATTAATGACTGCAAACTATGCATTTGCTTGTACAACTTACTACCTCATTGATTTGCTTAATTGGTGTCAAGCATCTTCAGAGATGAAATGCTAATCGTGCTAATGTTTTTACGGTGTGTAACAGCCTTTGTAATGGTGCATTATCTCTCAAATTTGACCTTACTTTTCAGGTGGTAAACATATTTGGCTGTGATTTATCTGTGTGCTGTGTTTATCTGGTGCAGCTATCCTGTTATTGGATCCACTTGATATGACAATGGCCTCAGTCTGTTCTTCCCTCTCTCCCTAACAGAAATATGCCCACATCCGTCAGTCTCAGTTTGGCTCCAAGCCCTACTACACTTCCCTGCTTTGGTGGTGCGGTGTGGTTCTCATGGGGGTCGGGGAACTGGGGAACTTTGCTGCCTATGGCTTTGCCCCAGCGTCACTCATAGCACCACTAGGCTCTGTGTCTGTCATAGGTAAATGTAACCTTTTTCTCCTCATACATTATCCATGCATGAAAGCCAGGAGGAAATGTTGTTTCCTCAGAGAAGAACAGTATGTGATGCCACTTGAAGTCTTTTCTTTTGATCCTGTCATCAACAGATCTCTTCAGGCTGAACTTTTGAAAAGAGAAAAATGTTTAGCTGTTCCTGGAACAGTAGCATAAGAAAATATTGATTTATGAAGATAGTGGGGCTCAAGATGGCTTTGATAGTGCTGTATCTGTGCCACTTCCTGAGATGGGAAGACAAAAAAGTACAATAATTTGTCAACTGTACTTAAATACATTTTCAGGTTTCTGTGCACAAATTTTTTAAACAACTTTTTTATTTTGACTCCCTTGTAGCAGTGGTAGGGGGATCACCCTACCCTGGTTTTTAACCCATGTCCACTTAGAACAACACCAAACTGTCAGTCCCATTGGTCTGGCAGCCAGAGTGTACAGTATATTTAACCATGACAGCCATCCATCAGATCCCTACATTTTAGCACAAATATTTTTAATTTCTGGTTGCATAAACAGAATTTTTTAGTTAATTTTGATTCACAACAGAAAAAAATGACATAAAACATGTAATAAGGGAAACAGATGTGTTTCATGTTCATGTTTGTAAATGATGGTTGCCATATGCCAGAACATAGAAGAAGTAAAGGTTAAGAAGCTTGAAGAACACACCTTCCATGTTCACTTGTTCAAAATAACACAGACAAATTAGGGGCAGTTGACGACAGAGACACTGAGTCTAGTGTAGGAAGATGGTGACAGCTGTAGTATGCCAGGAGAGGAGAAGAAGTGGCAACATGAATGATGGCATAAATGAAAATAAACCATCCAAACCTGCAGGCAAAGCAGAAAAAGACTCAGTACTCTGTACTGTACTTGTAATTCAAAATCCAGTACTTCTTTTATTTTCACTTGAATAAGAAGCTTGATTGAGTACTCTTACTAAAGTCTTTTTTATGCACCAGTATCTGTACCTCTTGAGTGGTGACAGTGTGTACACTCTTCTGGATGTTATGACTACACATCCACCTGCACCTCGTTCCAATAATTCTCCAACAGTTAAAGAAATTTCCATTTCCAGCTTACATCAACCCTTCAACACAGGAGATGAACGCATTTCCATTACTTAAAATTTATTGTTGACTCGGGAACTCCAATTATTTCTGACATTATAAATCCAACAGTCAGCTCCAGAAATGCAAATTTGTACAGCGAGTGTGAACCAAGCTGTTATGAACTAAGGTGGTTTCATTAGCCAATCAAAACATAGCCTGCTAGGTTGCTACAGCTGGCAGCTGCTGAGTGCAGACACTCCAAACACAGGTTAATTATTGAACAGGTTCACTTCTTACCTCCTGCCACTCATCACTCACAGCGCAGGAGGTGATAGTGGTGACTCATAGATATTAATGACAGCTATTACCCCGACACTTCAAACGATTTTCCTATATAGCCATGTCTCACAAGAGGATGAATGGATTGAAGCACTGAGACAAACCACAAATCTTGTTAAAAAGTCTGTGCCCAATATTCATTTTAGCTTTGCATGGAATGCTGTTGCACTTGCCTCTGAGTGCAAACACTTTTTAAAATGCTTTAAGTCATTATTTAACTATGTGTAAAGGCAACATTACTGTGACATTCTGTGACTATTTTACTATCATCATTATGTGATGAAAGACCACTGATTGCTAAATGCTAGAGTATGGATGGATAATGTGCATCGTGAAACAGCATCTTGAGGAATTAATGAAGTCAGAGGTGATGAGGTGAAAGTGAAAACAAAGGCGGGAAAGGAGAGAAAAGTGTGTCTGCAGCTTTGGAACTAACAAGTGGAGCTCAGGAGGAAACCTACAGGCCACTGTCAGTCATCGTGACTCTACCTGTCGCCTCATACTCACTCACACTGCACACAAATGAGCAAAGATGCCCACACACACACACACACACACACACACACACACACACACACACACACACACACACACACACACACACACTAACACACACACACACACGGGCATGTGTGCATAGCTGCACTCATGTGTGAATAGCCAGGTCTTGTGGATTTTGTCATCCAGATATGCTCCCTAGGCTAACTCACGTCCCACCTGTGATGTTGTTTTGCCAGTTTTCCAAGCTCAGAGGGCGATGGGGGTTAGAGTGGGGGGGGGGGGGGGGTGACAACGGGAAGCCTTGGGTGAGTAAACAACAGAATGGCAAGTGAAGAAATTAGGTTTGGTTGCTAAGAGGGTAAGAATGAAACAAGACAGCAGACAGATTTACATACAGAGTGGAACACTGGAAATAGAGGAGGAAGGGGCTGGGAATGAGACAAGGCTGTTGTCATTCGTCTGCATTGACAGTCTTGACACAACATGGAAAGCAGTTACTGTTCCCATCCACAGTGCCCAGGGGATTTATTAGGAATGACAACAATAATTCCAGATACTCTTGAATGGAGTCAAGCTTCAGCTCTCCCAGTTAGAAAGCATGTTATACACAAAGGAAAATGAAAATAAACACAAACCTCATCAGCATTGCTCAGAGACATCTGACCTGCTGCGCTGTAGTGACTAAGGTGTGTGTTTGGTGTATAGTATCTACAGTATATTGAACCAACACTTTTGTGTAGTCTGACACTCTTGCGTGTTCTCACTATCTTTAGTGACATAAACATACACTGTGCCACACTGTAACAATTACTCCTGAGAGGGTGCATGTAGTGGGGCAGTACTGATCTGATGCACGCGCACACACACACACACACACACACACACACACACACACACACACACACACACCTCCATAAACACACAGGAACCGTGTCAGGACTGTGTACCCCAGAGGCTACTGATGCCACATTTCTCATTTTATCAGGCCGTCTGAATCTCACTTTGTATGGTGTTGCTATGGTTACGTGTTAAATCCAGCTGGTCCCAGAGGCAAAGGAGGCATCCTAAATGTGTATGCAAACACAGTCGTTTCATGAAATATTAAACAATTAAAAGTTTCATCCCAGTCCCAAGGAAAGTCTTTATATACTTCCAATTGGACTGTAATGTCTCCACCACTTTGCTTTAATTCATCTGTAATGTTTCAATTTTGTGCTTATAATGAAGAAGTTAATGGATTGAGTAGTAGTCCCATCGAACATGTACACTCTGGTGGTGACATTTGCAAAAATAACCACTAATGTGCTGTGCAGTCAAGGTTCAACATGCATGTCAAGGACCCGTCATGCTGTGGAACCACAGCTAATCCCACATGTGACACGCTGTATCGCTGTCATAGAGAGCTGTCTATTCCCTGTGTCTAATCCCCTTATGAAGGTGGCACAGTCTGTATATAAAATGCATGCCTGTCTCTTTTAATGACATTTTGAAGCAATTTTCCCAATCAGTTGGTCTCTGTCTGTGCACCGTCACCTGCTCACCCATCTGTTTGGTTGGCAACATCTCACGGCAGCTGTGTCAAAAATCTCCCAGCGCACACCTGGCTCTGCTGAAATATCAGTGGGAGGCATCCTTAACAATGTTACTCTTGAAATGAATGTAAAATTATCGACTTAGTAGCGCTATTAAGCATTGAGGACCCCAAGCATAGCCGCCACTGTGTGTTATACTAAGGTCGGTTTCGCTTGCAGATCTGTCTGCGTGCCTGTGAGGTCATTCATCTGTGTACCTGCCTGTTTATCGACAGGTGTGTGTCTGCGTTGCCTGTCTTGCTATCCATCTCTGTCAAAGCCCAGTGTTGTGTGTTTATTTGTTGCTCTCGGTTCAGCGCATATCCCCGGGAAATATTAAGAAAAGTTGAGGCTGAGCTCATGTGAAACTGATTGCTTCTCAGTGTCGCAGTTTTTGACTCTAATATTGATGAATGGGTTCATTACATGTGGGGAATGGAATTGCAACTTGCTGTAATATGACGCTGCTGTTATGAAGTGCTAATGAGTTCCATTTATTGAAGCATACTGATAGACCTGATCATATGAGTCAAACTGTCAAGCATTGTATAACAGGTATTTATATTTATTTGGACATGCATTTATGTATTATAGTGCATTCGTATAGAAGCTAACCCTAAGTGCTTTTGTGAATATGACTGAATATGATACAGCTCATTCTTCCTTTGTAAACTACCTCAGAAAACCCGATCACTTCTCATTCAATTCATTTCCATGCTCCACATCAATGTAGTCTAACCCTAGCATGGTCATACAGACAAAAATTATATTTTCAGGCAACCTGTAACCCCTCATTATTTAATTTATGACTGCAATTGTGTTACTTTGAGGCCACAAGCTGCAATGTGTTCCTTAAATTTCATCACTTTCAGGACAGGAGATATACTTTAATTCATTCTCAGTGTTTTTTTTTTTTTATGGCCGTAAAATAGATAAAACCTGCTTTGGCCAGCAATTTTAGATTTTGAAGCCAAAGTTATGCTTTGACAACTAGTTCCAATGCTTTGATTCCTTTTTTAAGAACAAGCTATATCTTGTGGCTTCAAAATAATAAAATTGAATGAAAATGTTATATGCAACAAAAAAACGTATTAAAATGAGGGCATGATTTATGTCTTGTGGCCTCAAATCACTGTTTTTTTTTTTCTGTCTCTAAGGCCACTCCAGGGCTGTGTCTGACCTTGTGTGTAATTAAACTGTCTAGTTGCATTTGAAAATAAATCAATCCAGAGTATGAGGTGATGAGAAATGGAAACTCTTAATGATGTTTTTTATCGAGGGGCAAACATCGATAAATTAATGTATTGTAATAAACAGAGAGGGTGTTGATGTTCAGTCTGCAGTTGGAGGTGTCTGCATTGTATGATTAGTTTTAAGAGTGTGGAGAATTATAGCTCAGATAATCTGTTACAGGAGTTGGTAAGCATTGCATAGTTTTAATGGATGATTTTAATGGATGGACTAACGGGAATATTTTTTTCACTTTCTAGCCAGCGCCATCATATCTGTGATCTTCCTCAAGGAGACGATGCGTGCTTCTGACGTCGTTGGTAAACAAACACTCAGAGATCAGCTACATCGAACTGACTTCCTGGATACGTGTCAGTGTGAAATCATCCTATATGTCAGTGTGAAAACACCCAAAGACAGAAACATACTACAGATTTTATAAGAGTGAATTAAAACCCATTTTCCACCTGGCTGATTTTGTCAGTGGAAAGAAAAGATGTAGTCCAACAACAGGCCTATTCTATCATGTTGTTTTTTGCAAAGCTATTGTTTGTCGGAGCAATTTCTGCTGCAGGGTGACATAACAATGTGATTGTGACAATAATGATTATTACACCTGCTTGGGAGAGAGTTCATATCAATGCCACGGGGCTCTGCAGGTTTTAATATAATTTAAATTTACCATTCATTCCAGTTTACTTTCTTTTCTCCTAATTGTTCAGTGACATTGTCAGCCACATTTTGGAAATAATCTAAAATAGTTAATTCATACAAAGAAGTAAACTCTGCATTTCACTATTGCAAAACAAAGCTGGATGCAATGGATGTTCATGATAAAACATGACTACTTCATGAGAAACAGTGTAAGAAGATAAATAGATGACAACCAAGAAAAAATTGCAACATGTGGGCATGAAGGAAGCAACTGAGGAGCCTTCTGAAATTGCTCCTCTAATGAATGTTTGATTTCTGAATTATAATTTCAATAATATGCTGCATCCAAGTCACGGCACATTTTATTCATATGGTTCCAAATCACAACAGACACCCTGTGCATACAGAAGAGGCTTGTACTTTAGACTGAAAGAAACCTTGAACAAAAGGAGACTGTTTCCATATTTCTACATTTTTAAGAGAAGGATGATCTTTTTCTTTAACATGCACTGATTGTTGTGTATTTCTAAGCAATTAAAACACAAATGTCACTGTGATACAGGGTCTGCACCAATCTAAGGGATTAGATAAATAACCACAGAACCTTTAAACAACCACCATTTTGATGTAAAATGAAAAGAAACATAATTCATTTGATTGATTACGCCTGTGTTACCCCCGCCATGACATCCTAAAACGGCTGCTGTTAAAAGGGCCAAAAGACAGGCAGAAAAGATGGGCTACACTAATTGGTTTCTGCGTTTTCGTTGTTTTCAAGTTTGAGATTAAGTTTCAGTTTATGAAAAACGATTCCCGACTTTAAGAAATAAATTGTTGTATACATTTCAGAAAGATGAATGTAAAAAAAAAACGTCTACAGTTTTGGGTAATACACAACTCTTTTGAATATGGACTGAGTTTTAAGACTGATCCTCAATCAGATCAAGGCCACAGAATAACAAGCTCATGCTCAAATGCATTTATCAAATCAAGTCAAATTTTATGTATCAAGTCAAAAATCAAAAACCCTTATTTGCCTCAGGGGCCCTCTGTCCTTTGACCCTTGAATCTAAGCATGAGCCCTACTGGCGTTAGGTTTGTTCCAGCGTCAGTCTCCTCTACATGGACAATCATAAAATTTAAGGGAATTCTCTGCAATTAATGGTGCCATCACGTCAGCATTACTACTGATAATTACGTAGAATAATCGTATTTGTTATTGGCCCTACGTATAGCTGCTTCAGTTTGGAGCTCTTTCTGACTTACAACCATAGACAGAGCAAGAGAACAATCAAAACTGAAGATTTGTAATTACAAAAATAAAACCCTCCTGCTAGAACAATGTCATATTTCTGAATGAATCTTGCTGTAAAACATCCCTCAATTAAAAACACTTTTATGTGTCCATGTATTACAGATATTACAGATTCAACAATTTTGCAAACTAGAAAATCATCTAAGGTTACCGTTTGCATTACTTCTTCAAGAATCACACTAGAAGCGCGCAGCCAGTGTGAAAATATTTTCATCTCTCTCTCTCTCTCTCTCTCTCTCTCTCTCTCTCTCTCTCTCTCCCTCTCTCTCCTCAGGAGGCACCCTGGCAATAACGGGAACATATCTCCTGGTGACCTTTGCCCCTCACACTTCCACACATATCACAGCTCATCTGGTCCAGTACTATACTGTCAGCTGGCACTTCCTGCTATACATTGTATGTCACCCTTTAAAACACGTCATATTCACCGATGTATTTTTGTGTGAGTCTGTACACCTGTTCCTGCTGTTTTTATTTCCAAATTGGTTCTTAAATTTGTGTTGACATCGCAGCAATGACAAGCCTATCGTTGTCTACTGCCGTTCTGACATGAGTTTCTCTTACGGTGACCTTTAATCTCCTTGTAGAGGGGAGTAAGAGAGATGAAGACCTCTCTTCGAGGTTAATTGAATTTGTCCCAAAAGAGTTTAAGTGGACTGAAAATGTGACCTGGTAGGATGAAGATAACCTCTCTGTTCCCATGAGAGTCCTCAGTTCTGCCCTGCACACTTGGGTCGTGTCTGTGACGAAGTAAACAAATCCTTTTTCAAAAAATATTCACCTCACCATCTGGAGGTACATTTACAGTCATCAGTGTGCTCTCCTACTTTATTTTCACCTTAGGCATGGATGGCATAAACATAGCCGTTACCATAGTGATTGATGCGGTACTGAGGAGAAAAAAAAAACTGCTTTTCTCCAAAACTCGCAACAAAAATGTAAATGTTTGATCCAAACGCGGCGGAAAAACACACCTTAGATGTTTTTAAAGCAAGAAATCTGCAACAAAAGTCACATCCTGATGTTTTTCAGTTGATCCCAAAGCTGTCAACAGTGCGGGAGCTCTGTGTTTTCCACCTTTTAGGTTAAACCTAAAAAGCAGCAGAAGTACAGCCCTCTGTGTAACTCAAGAGTGAAGAGTGAAGAGAAGCACTGCTCGGTACTAGAAAGTGTGACACCTGTGATCTGTTATTCAGGAAACAAAAAGTTGAAGACCATGCAGCTCCTATTTCATTTCTGCTCACACACACATACTATATGATCCACTATTTCCTCCAATAACTTCATGTAAAGTCATATTTTTGGAGAGCTTGTTGAGACAATTAGAAATGTGTTTTTTCTGTGGGTGTAATAAACACTTAAAGAATACCACATCATGGTTGTATACCACCATGATGTACGCCTGTCCTCATGCCCTTTGACCTTTGACCACCAACAATTTTTTTCAGGTCATCCTCAAATCCCAGTGGACGTTTGTGGCAAATTTGACGAAATTCTCTGTAGGGTTTCCTGAGATATTGTGTTAACAGCAGTGGGACAGATGGATGGACGAGACACCTGAAAACACACCGCTATCATTGGTGTGGCGACCTATAAATGCATCAAATCACACCAAAACTAAATCCTAAATATTAGGAAAAGAGGTTTCATTTAATTTAAATCCCTTCACAGTTTGTGTGACAACTAATTACTTGTGCACAGGTGGAAATAAGCAGTAAACATCTCATAGTTTTCCAGAAGTGTCAGCTAGTGATGGAAACAGAATGTGAAGGAAGGAAGCAGTATTTTTCTCAATCATATTTCTCACTAAACCCCTGAATTAGCAGTTTTCAAACTGATTCAAGCACACACTCAAACATTTATCTTTCATGTTTCATAAGATATCCTTTTTTAATTTAGGGGCATACAGATGGATGGATAGATGTTTTCAAACTGAGATAGTCAAGCTGCCTCTGGCTGCAATGACTGATGGTGTATAAAAGGGTTGCTGTTTTTCATTCGAGCCAATGCATTGTGATGTGAATACCCGTCAGCCTGCATTGAAACAACCTCCAGTAAGTAATTAACTGTGGATGGTCATTAATCAGAGGAAAATGAAATATCCATCACTGTATTCTCATTATTTTTGCTAAGGTCATATTGTAAAGCAGTGATTTCATCTGGAAGGACTCAGACTGTTAAACGACTTTGTGTCATTCACATTCATTGTGTGTGTGTGTGTGTGTGTGTGAGTGTGATTGTGCGCGCGCGTGTGTGTATGTGCAAATGTGAATGTGTAATAATAAGTCAATAACAAATGCCTTTTTAAATTCATTTTGATATGGCCAGAAGACTAATGACAGAGCCTGTTAATAAAGGAGGCACAGGTATGTTTTCAGAGACATCTAAAGGTCAGCTTGCCTGTATTTCCTCAATTCTATTTGGTATTTTTTTCTTATTCTAACCATTAGGGCTCTGTGGTGTTTCAGCAAAGGTCCTTGAACAGTTGAATGCTACTGGACTCACAAGGACAGCCCTGGGCACTTCTCATTAAAGACCAGGAATTCATTTCATTTTTTTTGCCGCCGTCATTTGTTTTAATTAAAATGTGACACTCACTGCGTACAAACAGCACTCTGTTACACAGATAAAGTGGTCAGCACAGTTCCAGGGTACTTCTGATTTTCATTTTCTGTGCAAAGTTTGAGGAAATGGATCCTGCATGAATTAACCTTCCCCTGTCCTCCCTCTCTCTCTCTCTCTCTCTCTCTCTCTCTCTCTCTCAACAGTTTATAGAGGCCATCCTATTTTTCATCCTGCTCTATCTGTACAAGATGAGGAACATGAAGCATGTTGTCGTTGTGATGCTGCTGGTGGCCCTGCTTGGTATGAACAAATAGATGCTGTCTGAGTAAGGGCACACAGGTTATGGATTAAACCAGTTTAGGTAGCCAGATTTGTTTTGTTGCCTGGCTACCAAAAATGGACCCGTGCCCTGTTATCATCTCTGTAAAGATCTGTGAAGTGCCTGTAACTCAATAGCAGACTACACACCAGTGTGAACCTCTGGGAAAGCTAGAAGTTGTACGACTCAGTGCTGAAACGATCTGTTGCCTCTGTGTTGCTGCAGCGTCTCTGACAGTCATCTCAGTCAAAGCTGTTTCAGGGATGATCACGGAGTCAATAAAGGGGCAGCTGCAGCTCATCTACCCCATCTTCTACGTCATGCTTGTAATCATGGTCGCCTCCTGTGCCTTCCAGATCAAGTTAGTGATTTTTTATATCTCTTCTCTGTCCACATGCTCAATCTATTTGCAGACTACATGCAATTTTGCCTTCCCAGGTCTTGAAGAAATGAGTGTGTTATTATGATGGATGAAAAGTCTACTACACATTGCCACTGTAACAAAGGTCATCGTGTTCACTGCAAGCTTCAAATCTTCTTTCTTTCACCGCAGATTTCTCAATCAAGCAATGAAAATGTTTGATGCCACAGAGGTGGTCCCTATCAACTTCGTGTTTTTCACTGCAAGTGCCATTCTTGCAGGTATGCTAACCATACAGCTGTACTCACCGTTTAAAGGACAGGGCTGGATGCAGTTGTAGAGATCCTGCCAAGTGTTATCTGTGTTGCTAAACCCTGATGTTCTCTTAATCGGGTAATTTCAAAGTGAGCCCCAGGGATGCCAAGGGATCCATTAGTATTATTCAGAAGTCCTTTTAATCGACCTTTAATTTAACATCTCAACAAGAGGTCTGATGCAACATCACTGTTCTGACCTTTGATGTGTAGATCTAATGATTTATCATATAATTATTAGCACCATAAATTTGTATTTGTTTCTAGTTCATTTTTCAGAGGAAAAAGTCTCATTCTCAAATTAACAAAACTCTGCGCCTTATTTAGGGTCCAGAATGAAAAAAGTTTGCGCAGCGTATAATTCTTATCAATGACCGAAGAAAATTTAAAACCTGTTAATGGGTCCCATCTTAGCACTGGTTTAGCGGTTCCTTCAGTAACCTGAACAATGGCCTAATCCACACATACAGCTGCAGCTTCATCTGAAACCCCATTACCATCTTCCTAATTAGTGCGAGGCTAATTTTTAACATTTTTCCATACATGAAAATAGTGGAGAAGAACCATGTTAGTTATCTACTAGCATGAATAGATAAATATAGATTCATGATCACTATGAGGATTTATCCTGAGGGGAACATGAATGTTTGCATCCCACAATATCCCACCTACCTCTCTCAAACCACAAATGTCCCCCTCACTGTGCTGCCAAAGTAAAATCGTGAAAGTGTAATAAACTTAGTACCGTTCCCTCAGCAGATGCTTTTCACTGAGTAGGTGAACAACTGCTAGAGGGGATCACCAGTACCTTTAGGATTCATCCAGCAAGCACCACTGATTTCTTTACAGGATTTTATGACAGTCCATTTAACGGATGTTTGGATATATTAGCTTAGACCAACAAACCGACAAATTACCATCTATAAGCTGTAATACCACACTGTTGTGCTGGGTGACATGTTTTTTTCTTACGGTCATCTCTAGCACACCAAATACCTTCATATCCTCCTATTTACATAAAGTGTTCTGAAAACTGTATCAGCAAACCGCTATAGAAAACTGTTTTTTTTTAATGAAACTATCCATCCATCCATTTTCTATATTGCTTATCCATTAAGGGTCATGGGGGGGGATGGAGCCTATCCCAGCTGACAACGGGTAAGAGGTGGGGTTCACCCTGGACAGGTCGCCAGTGCACTCAGGGCCATCAGGAGCAGTTAGAGGTTCAGTATCTTGCTCAAGGGTACTTTGACATGGTCACCTTTGGTTATTAGATGGCCACTTTACCTCTGAGCCATGCCGCCCCCAGAAAATGAAATTATAATTCATTAATTCATATGGCTGAACATGGCAAATAGATGGTTGTGCACGAGTGGGATATTATGAGAATAATTACAACAACATTAACCTTTAAGAATTGCATGGCAGCTAATATTGTTGCCATTCTCACCAAATTAGTGATTCACTGTAAACCACTCAGGAGTTCTTGCTCAGTGGAAATTCAACAGTATTTATAGCATGTAGGTCAGATCTTTATCATCCTCACAGTTATATTATTCGTTACCTTCAAAAAGAATGAAGAAAGCCTTTCTCAGAAGACACTGCGAGTTTATTAGGATATAAATTTAATCTTGACAGTGAGTCATTCTTACATTAATAGTATCTGTTGTGTGCCTCACAGTAGAAAATGTTCCATCAGCCCAAAACATCAACAGTAAACATCAGCTGCTGAGGTCAGTCTCTTAAAACAAGAACTCACACTACAGGAGAAAAATCAATCATGAAGGAAGCAGAGCCACAAGTATCTCCTGATACTGGTATTACTATTTGTCTTAGTCCACATACACATAGAAGCCACGATGCACTGGATAACAAATAACTGATGTGTCTGGCAGCAGGAGCGCATCCGGGGGTGGATTTCTACTTTAAAATTAGGTTTGCTCCACACTGAAGAAAATTACTGTTGTAGTTGTCAGCGGTATACGTGTGGACAGGGAAGTGAGCACAGGAAATGTCAGGACACTACAAGCTGAACTGATGCCTGGTTGCTTCAGTTGTTTTCATACTGGATACTTTAAGGGCAATCAGAGACCTTGCACTGATTCTGTGTTGCTTGTACAAATGTCACACATCAATTATATATATATATATATATATATATATATATATATATATATATATATATATATATATATATATATATATATATATATATATATGCTCAGTTTATAGGACTGAAAACAAATTCCAGAAAGTAGTCCCATTGCTTGAGAAATGAATTTAATTTTGTTGTGTTTTTTCATTTGACAGGGATTGTATTTTACCAGGAATTTGAAGGCTTGGCATTACTGAATATTTTTATGTTCCTTTTTGGGTAAGCATTCAATAACTCCTTGGTTTACTGCACTTTATGAATATGTGGCATTTACTGTGAAATGGCAGCTGCTCTCCTCACTTTTCTCCTCAGTTGCCTACTGTCATTCCTCGGAGTTTTCCTGATAGCTCGAAACAGGCCAAAAACAAAACAGCAAGATCGCAATTTTATTGCCATGGATAAGATTCCTGGTAGGATTTGGATCATTTTTAATCAGCTTTCTCTGTTTGCATGTTAACATATAGTATTATCATTGAAGATTGTGTACTGAGTAGCAGGCAGTGACAGCATGATTCTGCTGCCAGTAACCTTGGATTTACCTGACGGGTAATATTGGCACCAGGGTCCATCTAATGAGCCTGTTCTGTCTGTGTTCTCAGGGAGGAGTCGCACAGACAAAGTGCAGCCTAAGGCAAAAACGCCAGCACACGGCAGATCCCTGGCAGCCAAACTCATGTGCAACAGAGCTGGCCAGACAGACGAGTGATAGGAACAGACACATCTGTCGTTCTCGAGTGGATCTGCGTGTTTATGTGTCTTCTTGGGTATTTCAACAATGTCTTGAATATAAATTAAATGGCACATGCATCATTTGATAGCAGTCAACGTTGTTGTCCATACTAATGTTGAAACCTGTTGATGGCTCCAGCTATCCTTGAAACATTTCTGTTCTCATGTGTGAGAGGTCTTTCTTGCAGGGTTATTGGTAGGAGCTGATTCCTGCATCAAATTTGAAACTACATAAAGGACTTCCTTTAAATTGCCTTCCCTTTTAATTAATTGAATAAATAAATCAAATGAAGTACACTTCCGCCCCCTAATGGTGTGGGATGTTGAGAGATGAGCAAGCACCATGAGGCATATTTGATGTTTATCTTGGTTGATTTATTCTGTCAATCATAGCTGGTTTACATAAGTTGCGTTCCTTTGTGGCTGGTTTGCAGAGGTTTCTCACATTGTTTCAGGTCTGATTTGTTTTGGCGTAAGTTATCACCACTGAGAACATTTCCAACAGCTCTCGTCTAAAAAGCTCTTGCTCACCGGCAGCACTCCATCTCAAATAAACCTCAGACTACATACTCGACTGCTCCCAAACTTTCATGTTGCCAAGCAACAAAAGTCTTATCTGCCACCTACACATTATGGGATGTGTAAGAATACAGTGTTCATGCCCGAGGACCTAAATATAGAATCAATGTTAAAGTGCCACACCATATTGTGCAATGCAGTGTCAGGAGCTGCATTTGTCTACTGGTGAAAGTCAAGAGTAAATAATCATCTACACAGCACATTCAATCAATGCATGATGGGTACTTTATTGCTTTGTATTCAAACAAAAGTGTTTCATTGCTGTCCCATTTCTAAACAGAAGTCCATCATCTGTGAAATTCAAACCCATTCATTTGATAAAATTCGGACGCTATGAACAAAATAAAACAAAATAAATACTTCTATCAGCAACATTAGTCTGGATACGCGATAAATGGATGTAGAACAAATGAATTCATTTTGGAATGCCGGTTGCAAAATGGCTCAACAAATTTAACTTAAATCAGTTTTTCCAGTTTAAGTAGCAGACTGATTAATTTGGTGAGCATCTTTGTGACAGACGTCACATTCAACTCCAATAATGAGAGCAACTCTTTTCAAAGTAAAATATTCATCATTAACCAGCTTACTTGCCCTCGTGCTCCACATGTCATTACATCTTCAGCCAACACAGAAAAAGATGACCACATGGTCCACAGAGGCAACAATCAGGGCACAGAATTTCTGTCAGACTACTGCACGGATGAAGCATCATGCAAATGTGACCCCTTAAGTTCAAAATATACTCAGATCACACCTCTATGTTGATTTTACTAAAGCGATACTGGAGAGACGTGGGGTCACGCAGCAGCACAACTCCTCGGTGTTCTGCCTGCTGGCTGAGGAGGGTGTTGAGGAGACCAGTGACACTGACAAACCCCAGAGCTTCACCGCAGCCTGCAGCCAAGGAGAAGTCCGCCTGAGTGACCCAGCCCAGAGTCACCCGGGAGCAGTGAGAGGTGACACTTGGCAGGGGATCTGGCCATAAACCAAGCACAAGATCAGAGGAAGGTGGGGGGGGTGATTGGGGGTCTTTACATGTGGTGAGGTTTGGTTTACTGACAGTGAGACCATCTGACCCTTTACATTTGGTTTCATCAAATTGAGTGGATGCAGCAGCTTTCTTGGTACCCTTTTTCTGCCGCTTTATTCTACATTTAAAGTGGTCCTTGTGAGGTGTCTCCTGAGGGCCGCTGCTGCCTGGGCCTTTATTTAGCAGCATCAGGTCCTCTGCGGTTGGCACACACACCATGGCATGGAGCTCTGGTTTCCCTTTCGAAAGCAGCGACAATCGTACCCAAACCACTCTCATCCGGTGGGCCTCAACAAATGATTGAGCCACTGCACAATCAAGATGTGGCATCTGCCCGACACGGGATGGCCTCTGACCTTTAGACGTAGTGGGTCGGCACCAACCAGACAGCAGCCGCAAAGACTTCCTGTTCCTAGAAATCAAAAGTAAAAATATTAGTTTCTCGAAAAAAATTATTCAAAAGGAATGTCGCGTTTTCATTGAACCTGCAAAGGTTATTGTTTTTCCAAATGCTGAAAAACAAGGCAGCAACTGGAGGGTTAACTTATTGTTTCCATTTCTCAAAGCTTGTGTGATGCAACTCTTCCCCTCTACTAATCTCTGATGTATTGCAGCAATTCAAGGCTTGATGTAGTTGTAGTATTCTCATCTGGGACATTATGATGAAAAGGAGGCAGACTGGAGAAGAGCCATGAATCAAGACTGTCAAAAGCTGTGCTGAGGTCTCTTGAATAAAAACTGGAAAGAAGAGGTGATTGGAGGCAAAACTGCACCCTTGTAGTCAAGGGAAAAGTCAACCAGATTACGATTGTTACAAATGTGATTGACATGTGCGGGATGGATAATGTAAGCAGGGGCCGAGAAGTGAGAGTGTGTTTACTCAATCAGGAGTTTATTTTAACAATATGACAAGATGAAGGGAAATCAGTATGAATCACAAATTTGAATTCAATGGGGAAAAAAACTAAACATTTACCTCAGAACAGTGAAGGGGATTTGAGGCTTCATCATAGTGACATCTTGCTGTGATGTCATCTCTTCCATCACTGTGTCAGCCTCTGCTGGGCTTTGAGTCTGACTGTGTCCTTCTCTCTCCTCTCCTCCTCTTCCTCCTCCCCTCCCGATGAGCTCCCACTCCTCAGCCAGCTGTTGCCATGGGCAACAGAACGGAGCCAGACAGCCTTGTTTAATGTAATTGGTTCTTTTGGCGGGTGGACGCCTACAGAAGAGGTCAAAAGGTCAGACCCTTGTGAAACTGAGGGGGCAACCTTGACAATTTATGTGACAACCCCTGACTGCTGAGCAAGGAATAGTCGGAGATGAGCACGGAGCCTTATTACCATCTCATCTGCATGGACGGAGCATTCTGCATTATGGAAATTATCTAGGGTCAGAGCTTTGGAGAGCTTTTCTCTATCAAAACATCCAATCCACTGACAATCTGACTACTTACAAGCCACCAGGACATTTCGCTTTTTACTGGCAGGCAATTTTACTGTCATACAGTGACGCCCACCAGGGCAAAACATCTAAAATGTTCCCATAATCACCTCAACAAACGTTTATTTAACTGAAACATTTGCCTCACAACTGAAGGGGTCATTTTAAGTTTTCAAATTGTTGATATATGAATACATCGTTAAAAACATCTCAACTGACTTCTTTATTCCAGGCAAGTTCTTCAGATCCTGTTTCCCATCAGCAGGCTGTCATACTAACAATATGCCAAAAGAATATTACAGGAAACACAAAGATTTTGGCAGCACAAGACATGAACTGAGACAGCCCCTCCCAAGAATAGGCAGATATGTGTCTGACACCAGTCACACGGCTACTTTGGTTTCTGACCTTTTGAACTTGTTGAGGAGTTCAGTCTCCTGCTCTTCCTGATAACGAACTCCAGCAGGGCAGTCTGGGTAATCATGGGGAAAGTGGGGAGCACCTTTATTCTGAGAGGATTTCAGACTCATATTCAGCCCACCAACACGAACGCCTTGGTACACCTGGCAAAGGGAGTAACAAGGCAGGCAAAGGTAAACATTGGATTTGAGGCCTGACAAAATAAAGCAAACCTGAGTGCTTCCAGCCTGCCTCTAAATTTCACGGTACATTAAACATTTTCACAGTGCTTGTTCAAACTAAAAGGAACTGCCCCAAACCATGGACCAAATAATGAAAACATCTTTTAAAGAACAACAAGAACCAAAAATAAAAAAGGAAACCTACAGGGCAAATAGTGTACACCAGTGATAAGCGGGCCCACCCAAAACCCAGGAGTCAGCAGGATTCAGCAGAACACAAAAGAAAATATCTCAGGTTCAGACATGAGATGCATGCATCCACTTTTCAGCTCTGATCAATTCCAATATAAATTGTTGATACATTTATTAAATCCATTGTTAATTTTTTTTTCGATTTAATCCCAACATTAATTTCAATGTATTTGAAATGATTTTTTTTTTTTTTTTTAATTTATGTATGGATCAGGCTCCATGTTTCTTAACAGTGGGAGATCCAGTGCAAGCGATGGGATGGAATATGGACTGGTAGTTGCATCAACACCATCATTCCAAAATCCAGTCAGTGAATACGGCCGTATTTGCACTTGATTCCAATATTCCTGATCAAGCATCACATCTATAGTTCTGACAGGTTGGGACAAAGTGTGTTCAGAGTACATTGTTTAGTTTAGTTTACAATCATTTTCATTCCATTTTCTTTAACCGAAAAAAGGTGTAGACTGAAGCCTAAGCTTATTTTTCTACCCTTTTTAAAAACATGAATTCAATATCGTCAAAAAAAAAAAAAAAAAAGACTGGTAGCGGTGACTTTAAAATATTACAAATGAACTCAATTAAAAATATTCTTCATCCCTTTTTCTGTCTTTTCAACTTTTCTGCCTTTCTCATTTTTTTCCAGAGGTAACACACTAGAAAAATATACAAATAACTTTCTGATGATTTGGTTTTCAATATTGTCTTAAATGTACCCATATTTTTTGCTTTCTTTCAATTCAATGCCACAATCATTCCATAACTTCACTCCATACACTGACACGTTTCTACTTTTCATGTTCGTTCTTGCCCATTTCCTTTCAAAAATGTAATTTCCCTTCAGTGGGTAGGTACTTACCCTCTTTGTGAGGAAAACTTAGATACAGATTGGAAGTGTTCTACAATGTGCTCTATACAGTAACTGGAATAGGCCATTAATTTCAAATTCTGAGAGTGTACAAACAACGTTAGTGGGGTGTGCATCATGAACTTCATTAACCAGTCTTATGGCTCTTTCTTGCAGCAAGAAAATACAATTTGTATTAGTTTTAGAAGTATTTCACCATATCGCTATACAATATGTAATATAAGGGAGAATAAGTGATGACTACAAACTTAATTATGATTTTTGGGCTAAGATGTCCCTAGTTATATGGAGTACTGCAACAGATTTTGATATTTTTGATTTAATATAATTTCTATGGGATTTCCAGTTTAATTTATGGTCTCTATGGTCTTTCATAACACCCGAAAATTTGTTTTCATACACTCTCTGTATTTGTACATCATTAATCAAACGATTTTCTTAAATTATACAATTCCCTTTTGACTATATCCAAAAGTGCATTCAGAACTTTATGCGAGCAAAACAAATTACTGTCATCAGCAAATATTGCATAATGTAGCACTTCAGATGCTCTACAAATAGCATTTAAATAGAGAATGAAAAATTTTGGGTCCAAGGACTGACCCTTGGGGTACCCCACAAGTGACTTCTTGAAAATCTGAATTTTCAGCATTGATATTTACATACTGGTACCGGTTATCCAAATTAGTTCTACACCCAAGAATATGCATATACATTGTGAGCAACTTAGAAACATTTTGCTTTGCGCAACAGCTGTATATAACTAAGCCCATCTTCTCTTTCCCTCTCAGTCACACACA